>NC_056747.1:427690612-427963112 GCF_019279795.1 Protopterus annectens | reverse complement strand
AAACTAATGTTTAAATATGGGGGTTTCAAGTTATAAAATTGTAAAATATAAATTATACGACCCCCCATTAAATATTAAAAAACGTGCATGCTGATTGGTCAGCGTGCACGTTGTAAATCAGAGTTATAGTAATGGGAAAAGGTCCGGTTGCCCGGACTTTTTCCATTACTATAACTCTTTTTTTTTACAGCAACGGAGAACACAAGATCTCCGTTGCTTCACACTGTCTCGCTATGTTAAATGAGTTTAACATAGCGAGACAGCTTTAAAAAAGCAACGGAGATTCTCCGTTGCTTTTTCTAAAGCTGTCTCACTATGTTAAACTCGTTTAACATAGCGAAACAGTTTTTAAAAAGCAACAGAGATCTTGCTTTCTCCGTTGCTTTTTTCTAAACTGTCTCGCTATGTTAAATGGGTTTAACATAGCCAGACAGCTTTAAAAAAGCAACAGATATTCTCTGTTGCTTTTTTTTAAAGCTATCTCACTATGTTAAACTCGTTTAACATAGTGAAACAGTATTTAAAAAGCAATGGAGATCTTGCTTTCTCCATTGCTTTTTTTCAAAACTGTCTCGCTATGTTAAATGGGTTTAACATAGCAAGACAGCTTTAAAAAAGCAACGGATATTCTCCATTGCTTTGTTTAAAGCTGTCTCGCTATGTTAAACTCATTTAACATAGCAAAACAGTTTTTAAAAAGCAACGGAGATCTTGCTTTGTCCGTTGCTTTTGCCCACAGCTCTGATGTACTGCGTAGGAATGCGCATGCTCAGTACATCAGAACTGCCACAGAATACCAGAAGGCTGCGGAAGGGCAGCAAGGAGGCATTATACAATGCCATTATTTAAGAAAAGTAATTATTTTTTTTCTTAAATAATGTCACTTTATAATAGCAATAACCCACTTCTGGGTGTGGGTAATGCTGGATTTACCCACGGTTGGCTTTGTTTGGCCACTCGGGCTTCGCGCTCGTGACCTAACCACACCTACCGTGGGTAAATCCAGCATTACCCACACCCAGGCGTGGGTTATTGCTATATTATACCATGACCCCCCCGAAACGTGCACGCTGATTGGCCAGCGTGCCCGTTGTAAATCGAGTTATACTAATGGAAAAAGGTCCGGTCCCTCGGACTTTTTTCCCTTAGTATAACTCGTTTTTTAAAAACACTGTCTCGCTATGTTAAATGGGTTTAACATAGCGAGACAGCTTTAAAATAAGCAACGGAGATCTCCGTTGCTTATTTTAAAGCTGTCTCGCTATGTTAAACCCATTTAACATAGCGAGACAGTGTTTAAAGCAACGGAGAAAGCAAGATCTCCGTTGCTTTTTTTGTTGTCTCGCTATGTTAAATGAGTTTAACATAGCGAGACAGTTTTAAAATAAGCAACGGAGATGTCCGTTGCTTATTTTAAAACTGTCTCGCATGTTAAACTCATTTAACATAGCGAAAAAAGCAACGGAGATCTTGATTTCTCCGCTGTTTGCCCACAGCTCTGATGTACTGCGCAGGCGCGCAGTACATCAGAACTGCCGCGGATGCCAGATATCTGCGGAAGGGCAGTAAACAGGCATTATACTATGCCATTATTTAAGAAAAGTAACAGTTTCTTTTCTTAAATAATGTCATGGTATAATAGCAATAACCCACTTCTGGGTGTGGGTAATGCTAAATTTACCCACGGTTGGCTTTGTTTGGTCCCTCGGGCTTCGCCCCCGGGACCAAACCACGCCAACCGTGGGTAAATTTAGCATTACCCACACCCAGGCGTGGGTTATTGCTATATTATTTCCTTCTCTTGCAAGAAATGTTTCAAATTCATGCCATCCAATTATCAGATTTGTCTTAATGCTAAATAGTCACCTTAATATCTGAAAGCTATAATGTTTCTCCATAATATTTTTAGTTTTACTTATATAACTCCACAGATGCACAAACATGGAGAAGAGAGACGCTCACAAAGAGTGAATTCCTGACCATGCTTAAAGGACTACAACAGCAACAGTAATTTCTAATAGTAAAGAGACTGGGTAGTTAGAAGAACTCAACTCCACTTTACACCTAATGAAATGTATTGCAACAGAGATTATAAATAAGGTGCTAACAAAGCAGCTTTTTCAGAGAAACACTGCATACCTCCAGCAGACTGGTTTAACTTTGCTGGCTGAGTAAGAAGGTTTCAGACTTGGATATGAGCCACATTTCTAAATAGTTGATTTTGATCAGTGATCAGTCTAAGAAGTAATGGCCACTTATCTTGCGAAATGCCTTCTGCACGTTATATTTTAGGGGAGTTCATTAAAAGGTATGCCAAATGTATGATTTATTTGGATGATACAGTATTCTAATTTAGTGGGGCTTATGTTATATGAATATCTGCAGAACTTATGGAAGGTGTTGGAAAGTCTGAGTGATACACAACTGAGACTTAAAGATTAGAAATGTTTGATTATAAAAAAATAAATATTTATTCATTAGTTTACTTACCTTCATTAATATAAAAATTCTGACTGTTAGGAGAAAAAAAAAAAAACAGGTTTACAAAATGCAGTAAACTTGCCAGGGTTTTAGATAGTACTAGACATCTGAGTTGTGGTGCCAGGTGTTTTAGTTTTGTGTTAATTAGGTCCACGACGGATTCAAGAAAGTGAAGACTATCGGTTACATTTTCAAAGGTTCATTGTTTTCTAACTCATTTAATAATGGAGTTTGGCAAGAAGGCCATTTCAAATTTGTCTGGCACTTGGTGGGTTCTAGTCTTGCTGACTTTTGTTTGACATGTGAAAATGTTTTGCACTTGGCCAAGACCACTAATCAACAGTCAACAGTCACGGAAAATGAAACCTTTATCTCCTGACAGGTCAAATGCTTCTTCTTCTTCTTCTTTTAAAGAATTAAAGCACTGTGTCTGCATGTCTGTCTGCAAAATTATAAAGTCAAACATGATAAATCTTGGTGTCTCATTATTTCCAGGGGACATATGAGGGTCTTAAGGGCATGTTCCATATTTACTGGAGATAAGGCCACATGATTAAAAAATAGTGCTCTAGGAAAATGTCTCTGCCTTTTAACAAGCTGCTTAAGAGGACGTTATTCCATCTCTGCCTGTTCTTGATGTTGTCAGTGTTGCACTGAAGTAAGCAGACCATGGCCTGCTGGACTTTCATCACAGAATTAGCCTCTCAGAACTGAGCTATGTGTAGACATGAAGAATCCTTCAACAACAAAGGCTTCAATGTCTGACTTAATAGACATTGTACTGTCTTTGACTTCATCAGTCTCAGCCACACTTGGGTGATCAAAGAGGTCAAGTGATCTGGTCTGGGATCCAATGAAAAGTCTTGCTTGTAGGCAACAACGAAGCACAACTGCCTGATCAATGCCCTGTGGAAGATTTGCTACAATAGCAGTTAAAAGACATAAGGAGATATTCCTTGTTCTTTCTATTCACATGAACTTCTCTTACCTTTGTCAAGGCAGTTGATTAAACCACTTTACCGTTAACTGCACATTTAAAAGACAAAATCTAATTTTTAAATAAATTCCAAGCATTATGTGTATCAAGGTCCGCAAGTCTTCCTTCTAGTTTAAATCTGACACAACCCCATCAGCGTTTAGTCTGTTTCCATAACAGACTTTCTGGTGTTGGGGGGGGGGGTCTTTGTTATTAAAATGAATAGTGATATGGTCACTAAATGGAAAATGTGGTAAACTTGATATACAACAATCAATGATACAAACTAAGTTCAGAATATTTACTCCCAGTGGGCTCTCAGATTATTTGTTGTAGTCCTTTATCTATTAAGAACTTTTGTAGAATACAATTAGTGACAGCATAATTAAGTTTAGTAGCCCATTAATATTTAGTGGATTATAATGTGCTGTTAATGACAGACCATCACCCCTGGAATAATATAAGCACTCTTATCTGTGCAGATTCTTTATGGTTCGTATCTAGGGTCTACATACATAAATTACATTTAAGGTTTGTTGTCATACAACTATTTTTAGCTTATGCAAGCAATTGTATTGAAAGTGCCTTTAAAAATATATTTATCAAATATTTTGAAAGTGTTCTTGAAAAATAACACAGATTCCACTTCCCTTGTTGTTTGAATTTGTTCTGTAACAGGAGTAACTGGAAGTCACACTGTAACCATGCATGGAACATAACCAATCTTCTTGTCCCTACCCTGTGGTAACAATTTAGGTTAACTTATAGGCCAACCTCTACAGTTTTATGTTTTTTATGTTTTCAAGGCTTTTCATTTACCAGTGTAGCAATAATAAGGCTGACATACTATACCCAGTGTGTTTTAAACATAGGCCATTCCTTCCTAAGGAAGACCATTTTGCATCATTTGAATGATTGTCTACAAAGTACCACTTTTATACCGAACACACTTTTGAAACGTGTTTATTTTGAAGCTTTTTTTTCCTACTTCACAGAAATGTTTCTGCTCTGTGTTCATTAATTTTAAAGAATGTATAGATTCCCTAACAATTTCCCACCTGTTCTTTGACTAGTAGATTATTGGTACCAGCATGCACAATAACCATTTTGCATTTTATCTTTGTAAACAAAAGGCTCCCAAATGCTTTGTTAATGTCTGAAATTACAGCACCTGGTAAACATACAACCATCCTGTTCCAATTATTTTTGAAATGTAGTGTACTGTCTATTCCCCGATGAGTGAATCTCCTATTACCATCACATCGTCTCTCCATTCTGTTTATTGTAAAGGTCAAAGAAATATTCATGTTTTCCCCTTCCGAGTCTCTTAAATTACTCAGGTTTGTAGATATGCAAGATGCATACATTCTAAATTATATTCCCTTATTTGAGTGGTGACATATCTGCATTTACTACTATATTTGGAATTCCCTTCCTACACATCTTCCAAGCTCCATTTAATAGTTTAGTCTAGGGAGCTGTACAGACTTTAAAAAAGGGATGAATAAAATGAAATACGAGACTGTTCAAGCTTTTTGTTCTTTTACAGAATTATCACTCAGAAGACTATAGAAATGACTGTCCTGCAAAGATGACTGTCATGAAGGCTGAGAGCCATATTCAGATTACTTCTATTGCATTAAAAAGTGAAAAAAAAAATCAAACTCAACAGCGGATTTTGTAGAAGACTTTTGACAAAAGAATGACATTTTGCATTGAAGATAAAGTGCATGTAAGAAAAGTGTACGCATACAATATACTTACCATAACGTTATATCTCTAAGGATAATTATAATCTAATCAACTTCTGAGCTTTACTGGCCCTAGCATCATTCCAAAGCACTCTCTCTCCTAAAAAACTACTGCTGGTTTTGTACATGCAGAGTTACTGTAGGCAGTGGGAGATTTCAATATAAAACCAGTGCTGGCAGGTCTCTCTGCAGTTCTTTAAGGTTAATGCTTCCTCAGTTAGAAGTGCAGCTATGGTAACAGATATACAGTGTCCTCACATTTATATAGTAAAAATAAAACATGACCAGAACACTAATACAACTATAATATGTTTACACGACCCTTATAAATGAAGAGCCCCATAAGTATACTGTAATAACCATTAAGTGGGAAGAAGGGCAGGATGGTAGCTTATAAACATTCTCTTTCTCACACCCTCAGGGCCCAGAGTTCAGTCCTGACCTTCACTTACTCTCTATTTGGCATGTTCCCCACTGATCTGTGTTGGTTTTCTCTAGGTATGTCTGTTACCTTCAAATTCCAAAAATTATGCTGATAAGATGGATAATCTAAACTGCTCACATATATAAATAAGATTTATCCCTTTCTGTTTGTTGTGGATAAAAAGGGTCCATGATTATCATTTCACTTAAATTAACAAATAAATATATTAAACAAATGAGTCAACAGCTTTAATGATGCAATCTCTCTCAAAAGCTAATGTAACTGGAAGTGTATTATACACTTTTACTATCTTCTTTGGGAAGTTAATGTAAAAGTAACTCATAACACATGTATAGCATCCTAATAAGTGCTTGGTTATCCCTTGGAAGTGAACAGTTATAGAACTGTATGAAGGTCAGGTGTGCCAGATGTTGTCCTACCTCTACAATGGACTTCCGTGTACTGTATGGTCAAAGTATGGACTGTAGTTCACAGTGCTGCTTCTAAAATATACTGAAGAGAGTCTTTTTGTCCAATTCACAGCTGGAATCCTTACTAATCTGGTGGAGTATGCTGCGACAGGGACTTGCAGTGTTGTTTTCTGAACTTATTATAACAGAAGGTAATTTAAATGGGTCACCCACTTGGATATTCTTTGGCTACAGATAGGAGTTCCCTATGTTTATTGAAGGAAAGAATTTGCTGATCTGTCTTACTGCAAAAAGTGTTTTTCTTTTCTAGAAGAGTATCTTTACAGCCATGAAAATACAATGTATGTAACAGGTATTTCCCTGTGTACTGGTAGTTTAGATAGGAGTCTAGACAGTTAATAAAGTGAGTTACAAAGACACACAAAAAAGTGATTAGTTTCAATCAGGCCCTTAAATTGTGGAATACTATATAAATTTATTTACACATGAGGGCTTATAACTCTGAAATCCTTCTGCCTGAGGTGACTTACTAGAGGGCTACGGATGCAGAAGAAAAACATTTAAAACCCATAGAATCAGGTAGTTCAAATGACAGTACCTTTCCGACATTAAGTATAAGCTCCAAATGCAAGGTGCACCAGCACCATTATGGAATTATTTAGCAGAATAGAATGATTTACTACAATATGAGGAACTATAAGAATGCAAACAGAATCTGCAAAAACATGTACTTTGACAGATGATTAAGTGTATCTTGACTCAAAAAGATAATTGAGCTAATCTAAGATCCTTAATATTAGACATTTTAAGGGTCTAAACTCTTGGAAGATGTCCATGATACAAACCCCTTCATTTTCTGAATGACTTTCTAGTAGTTGGCCTTTTTAGCTTCTCAAAGAATATTAAATCCTTAGAAATATTATTCTGAGTGTTAATTTACTTTTTATTTTATTTATCTGTTAACTGGTTAATCCCAACCAGACACAACTTCCCCTTTTCATAGGCAGTTTGGGAGCATACCTGTATGGAAAATGAATCCCTTTGCAGAAGTAGAATTCTAATCTCCTTGCTAAAATATTCAGAGGTATGAGATTGAAATGAATTACTCAATATCATTGCTGAGTTAGTAAAGTCTTTTTAAAGGCAACAGCAGCAGTGTTGTGAAAGGATAACTGCATCCAAATCTCAGTTGTTTCTTAGCATATTTTTCCCGTTAATCTAACCACAAGACTGCCACACACATAATGAAACAGAATTTAAGTAATACTTGCTTCTCCAAGTACCACTTTGACTTTTTGTGAAATCTAGTGTTATTTACTTCTGGTATTTGTCAGGTGAGACTGCTGCAGTTTGAGGTTTTTACAACCTTTGAAAAATAAATTAATTAGGCAGTTCAGTCACTATAGCTAGAAAACACAGGGTATGGAGAGATGGTGCAGAGTGGACGTGGGATACTCACCCAGGCTGTTAACTGTAGCCCTTCTGGCACGTGGAGGATTTAATAAGGTCAATTCTATTTTGATCCAGTACCAACTCCACCCTATTATTTGGTTCTATTAGCATTTAATACTCCTTTGTTTTATTCAGTTCTAACTAGAGGGACAATAAAAGGTTTTAAACCTGACCACTGAGTGTAGTCAGTCATTCCAGGTGTATGCTATCAATCACGTATAGTCAATTTCACACAGCATGTAAAAAATATGATTTGGAATTGCAAATCCTAGTTCAAAATAGCACAAAGTAAGCAACTCGTTGAAGTTTCCCATTTAAATTTTACTTAAATGCATAGAAGATGGTCAGTAAAAAAAAAAAAAAATGTTTTTTAAAACTGAAGGTTTTGTCAGAGTCAGACTAAAACATTATGAAATTAAAATTGGTTACTGCAAGGTCAGAGAGAGATATTGCTGCAGTAATTTTTTCACTGCAGTACTTTGTTAGAGTCTATAAAATTAAACCAGGGAGGTGAAAACCATGACTGTAAAATGAAGTTGCACAAGTAGGCTCATCAGGTCATTTTGGAGTTTAACAATTTTCAGTTTACAGAATAATAATAGAAAGAGATTAGAATGAAGCAGGAAAACTTGTACTTTAGATGTGGTATATCTATATTTATATATAAATACAAATGTTCCTTTTTTAAAGACACTGGATAACGGATATTTCTGTTACTTACATTGTACAGAACCATCATTTAATTACCTTGCCAGGTTTCATTTTGTCATATAAAATCCGGTATATATTGTACTATACATTATCACGGTTTGCTATTTCTGCGTGTTTTTGTTATTTTTATATATGCTCTTTGCTATTGTATGTTACCTTGTCTTATGACCCAGGTAGAGACTGAAAGGGTCATGTACCAATTCTCTACTCCATTTAACTTAAATAAGTAAATAAATAAATGTAAAATCAATGGAGAAAGTTTGCCTGCATTAATAGTGAAGAAGGATAAAGCCCTGATTATTCTCAGGTGACTGAGGATTAATTAACAATTGGGTCACTCAGTCACACAGGCAGGAATAATTGGGGGTGGTCCCATTTAACTTTTCTCATTGCCTTCCTGACACAGCCTCAGCTGCAAGGCAGGATAATTTCAGGATGTGGGCAGGACACAGGTATTGCCACCCAACTCAGTGATGGTAGCCCTTGTTGGCACAGGTGGATGAGTATACACACATGGGTAAAAGGACAGAGGCAGTCTTTGCAGTGTCCACTCAGCCACCAGTTGAAAGGTTTGGGACATACACATCAAAAAATGCTCTGGCAGCCTGCAAGCTTTTGAAAGCACAAGCATACCCCAGTGTCTATCTCACACCAGTGGAGCTGGAGATTTTCCATCACAAGAGAATAAATGGGCAACCAGTAGGGAGAAGCGTGACAGCTGGCAGGCAAAAAAGTGCTTATCTGAAGTGTATCCTTGCAAAAAGAAAGGATTTCAAGCTTTTGGCTGACATGTCACATAACTACAATACTGTCTTCATTTATTTTAAGATATCAAGGTAAAAGGCTGTCCTAAAACAATGCAAAATCTCTGTAAACTGCATTAATTTCTTTTAAAATCATGTTAAGAAATCCTTCTAAATGTGTCCAGTAAATTTTAACTGAGAGGTTCTTGCAGGGGGCTCCCCAAGCATAACCCGGGAAATCTGTTGTCATCACATGAGAAAACATGATGGACTAAAGCCATCCTCACTGATACATGGTTTGGATCTTTCCAGCAGCATTTTTTTTTCTTACTAATTGAAGTGGACATACTAACTCCCAAAACTCAGGGGATTGATTCAAAACATTTGTGAAATTCTGGCTGGCTTCATGCCATCAAGGGATGGAGCTCTGAGTACTGGCCAGAAAACATGTGTTTGAGTAACAGCCCGGGTTTGGAGGAGCAAGCCTGGGAGGGAGGGGGATAAAGAAGGATAGTCTGCTTTTTATTTCTATTGGGAGAGGATAAGGGGCTTGTCGATGGATACATTATCTATTAATGAATCTTCAGTGGAGGCTGGAAATGTAGCAGGACCCACGTACTTGGAAAGGATGGGGACAGAAGTGGGTGATGGACCCATGCTGTACCCCATTATATGCCCCACCCTGAAGGGGACATTAGAGCTGCATATGTAAAACAAAAAGTCCCATTATAGCTCCCTGTATATCAGATGTGCTACAAATAGTTTTCATTCTGAAGGGAGAAAAGAGGTTGAGACCACAGTGACCAACTGGATGGTTGACAGGATTGAATGGTCTGATTTCTTTTTCTTAAAATTAAAATGAGGCCTTCTCATATTTAGCCTTGAATGTGCAACAAGGAAGATTCAGTAGAACATGCAAACTAAAGCCCTTAGCTACTGTTTTGATGTAAAAGCAGTCTTTGAAAAGAAATTTACCAGCAAGGTCTGGATCTCTGTTCTTCTTGAGAAGGGGAATGTTCTCTCTAACATTATCTATAACAGCCATGGTAAAGTGACTGATTACAGTTGATGGGGTTTGGTAACCTTCCCCATGCATAGTTCAAAAAGTCCCTAGTAGAAACCTGGCCTAGCTTAAATGTGGTATGTGTGAACAGAAATCAAATTAAAGCAATACCTATATATCTGTATAATAATGTTAGTTCCATATATGTAGAATAATGCCTATTTATCTGTAGAATAATTGCAGTTACATTTATGTAGAATAACGCCTATATATCTGTATAATAATGGTAGTTACATATATGTAGTATAATGCCTCTATATCTGTAGAATACTGTCAGTTGCATATATGTAGAATAATGCCTATATATCTGTAGAATAATATCAGTTACATTTATGTAGAATAATGCCAGTTACATTTATGTAAAATAATGCCTATATACCTGCAGAATAATGGCAGTTACATACATGAAGAATAACAGCAGTTACATATATATATATATATATATATATATATATATATATATATAATAATGCCTATATATCTGTAGAATAAAGGCAGTTACATTTATGTCGAATAACGCCTAAATATATGTAGAATAATGGTAACTACATTTATGTAGAATAATGCCTATATATCTGTAGAATATTGCCAGTTACATTTATGTAGAATAACACCTATATATCTGTACAATAACAGCAGTTACATTTATGTAGAATAATGCCTATATATCTGTAGAATAAAGGCAGATACATTTATGTAGAATAATGCCTATATATCTGTAGAATATTGCCAGTTACATTTATGTAGAATAACACCTATATATCTGTACAATAACAGCAGTTACATTTATGTAGAATAATGCCTATATATCTGTAGAATAAAGGCAGATACATTTATGTAGAATAATGCCTATATATCTGTAAAATAAAGGCAGTTACATTTATGTCGAATAACGCCTAAATATATGTAGAATAATGGTAACTACATTTATGTAGAATAATGCCTATATATCTGTAGAATAATGGCAGTTATATAGGTGTTATTCCACATAAATGTAACTGCCATTATTCTATAGGTTTTATAGGCGTTATTCTACATAAATGTAACTTCCATTATTCTACAGACATATAGGCATCATTCCACATAAGTGTAACTGCCATTATTTTACAGATATATAGGCGTTATTCTACATAAATGTAACCCATTATTCTCCAGACATATAGGCATCATTCCACATAAGTGTAACTGCCATTATTCTACGGATATATAGGTGTTATTCTACATATATGTAACTGCCATTATTCTAGAGATATGGCTGTAGTTACATTTATGTAGAATAATGCCTATATATCTGTTGAATAATGGCAGTTATATATATATGTAGAAAAATGCCTATATATCTGCATATCTACATATATGCATAATAATGATAGTACTGCAATCACCTCCTTAGCTCAGAGACAAGACAGGAAAAAAAGTATTTTGTAACCCCAGTATTTCTTTCAGTTATGAGCTACCCAAGTGCATTTACAACTGGTGAAGAATCAGTGGGAAATTCTTCCACAAGAACTGAGAGGAAGAGGCAAAAGTTCTTCATTTTTTGGCAACTGATGAACCCAAAAATCAGTTACTATAATCATATCTGAGGAGGAGACACCCAGTCTAGAGGGTTTCTATTCCAAGGTATCCCCTTTTAAAACCTTCTGCTACACTGCAAGCCCTCATAGAAGGCATGATTCACAAGGTCTGATACCTATCTGCATGAGTATTTCATTCAAGCTCATTGACAAAAAAAAAAAAGTATTGTTGCAGAAGGGAAACATCCTCCTTTGACCATGAAGGCATTATATTATATTATATTATATTATATTATATTATATTATATTATATTATATTATATTATATTATATTATATTATATTATATGTTATATTATATTATATTATATTATATTATATTATATTATATTATATTATATTATATTATATTATATTATATTATAGTATATGTTATATTATATTATATTATATTATATTATATTATATTAAAACATGTAAGGCAGAGTCGCTTCTAAGGCTTACATTATACGCTAACCCTGAAAGCAAAGTACCTCCTTCTGCACCAAAATGGACCCGCTGAGGCAAAAAAGGAGCTCAGCCTAAAACTGGTCACCTTCTCCGTGTAGGACTGCTGCACTTAAACTCACGCTAGCCTACAAGACACAGCATCATACATTGCAAATGTACAGGAATGGTGAGTTGCAGAAAAGACACGTTTGTAAATATGGAGAGAATTTAGAATTGTTCAAAATATTAGTCAGGGTTTTGCCTTCAGCACACAGAAACATATCCTCTACAATAGTAGTAACCTATTGAACCATGACACTTTGATAAGCAACAATGAAAAGAAATGAAAGGCATAAAACCAACAGAAATAGAAAATGTAGTTTCCTTCTCAATACATCTAAACATGATTTATTGTTGTTGTTGTTTATCTAGACAGACAGTAGTTTCAACCAAAGAAGTTTGTTTTAAACTGGAGTATAATGACTTTAATACAGTATAAACTCTGTCCAGGGTGCTAAACCCTTGGAAGATCAGATTTGTAAAAATCATCAAGATTCTGAAAATAAATATCCTTAACACTTCAAAATGCAAGTATAAATAAGGCTGGGTATTTTAAGAATAAGATCTGGTAGAAAAAGAGATTCAGCCATTTCACAGAAGATTCCTATCTTCAGATAACTGCATTCCTCTATTCAGATTGTGGTCATTAAATTCACAAAACACCAGCGTATAGTTTCTTCATGAGGCACCATCATGTTCCTCCTTGAGTTCCCCAGTTCCAACATTATGTTCAGCTTTGATGAACTCAAATTTAAGACTGTGAGGAAAGGGGAAGTCAAAGATCCTTTTCTTCTGTCAGGTAGTCTAATTAATGACAACAGCAATACAGCATTTATCATCAAAAACATTACAGCAAATTTCTCACAGTATGATGCAATAACAGAAGGAAGTCTTTGCCCCCAAAAGTCCCTGAGGAGTATCAGAATATCCGCAGGCATTTTCACATGGATTACAGCCTGCAATGTGCTCTTAACATTTTGTGACACACTGAGATCATTGGAATGGTACATTTGACTCATGCCTAAAATGTTTTCAGAAATCTCTTCAGCATCAGATAAAAAGTGTTAACTATTTTCTCACCTTCCAACCAAGGAGACTCAGATAAAAATAAAGTCATGTACCAGCTTTGTGATATATGCAGGAGATCGAGCAGAAAACAATTTTCTTTCAAATAGTTTCACATTTATACAGGCATTTTCAAAATAAAACTGCAACTGCTGCCTTCTGACTAAAGTTTTAAATAGGTGCACAATGTCCAGAGCACCACAAGCTTTATTTTAAAGCAAATGCTCCCCCAAAAAGATCTGATCAGTACATATTTTTTTCTCATATATTGTGCGTTTATATGGGAAAAAATGCTGGGACCCCTGAAAGCTGATATATCCAATTGTTCTGTGTTTGACATAAAATAATGCAAGACAGTCAGATGAAATATTTATCTAGTCAACACTCACAAGTCAAGTCTGATACTTTGTTATGCACAGCCAGTCAAATACATTCAAAACATCAAAAATAAGAATTAAAAAAAGAAACTACTCATCCACTACAATTCATTAAAACTGCAACTCAACTTCACTGCAAATCTCACAGAAAAGACCCAAACGGAGAAGTTTACTCTTCAACCTTGGCTTGAAAAATCTATAAGGACAGCCCCTAAACACACACACACACACACACACACACACACACACATTGTCAATCAGCAGGGGAGAAGGTATCTAAAGTTAGAAAAACTCTAAAGTCATCTGGGCAAGACTTAACAGGGCTTGTAATCCCTATGTAAGGACTATATAGACAGAAATGAAAGAAAAAATTCCTACTAGCCTCATACAACTTCATTCATCATTTTTTGTATGGAGCAAAACCAACTACACTCTTAGGGTGGTATTCATAGTCAATAGTGGAAATGCATTAGGGAATTCGAGCATAGACTGGTACAGCTAAGCCACAATTCATAGAAGCCAATTATGCCAATTCACAGTGTCCCTGAATGTAGATATGCAAATGAGCAGGTAATCAGATGGTAATGAGAAGTGATGAATAAATGGTCTTATGCTAATTAAGACTGTTTTACACGAACTGCAATTCATAGACACCTTTTCCCACTTCCCTGTGCTATAAAAACGGAAGACTCACCAAAAGTATCAGAACTGCAATTGCAGAAAATGCTGTCTCTTGCAGTGAGCTTTGCTTTTCCTGAGTCAGAGTTGCTTGCCTTGGCCTGGCCAAAACCATTTTTGCCCAACAGCGCTTGCTCACCAACTTCGATAAACAGGAAGTCTTTGATAGGCTTAGAGTGGCCAGAGATATTATAAGGGTCTTAGTGGGCATGTTTCACCCCCATAGGGGCAGTGGAGGAATGTGTGGACTTCATATTCCTGTGGTCACCAAAGTAAGTAGCTCACACTATACTTGCTACGGGGATCTTCCAGAGACAGTCTGGGGACGTCTTGAGCATCTCACAAGTTTCTACTCCAAAGATACTGAGGGGGTTCCTGGATGTAGCCTTGGCACATGTGGATCACTACATCTATTTTCTGGTGTTACCTCGGAACCAAGCTCAGACTATGCATGCCTATTATAGGATGACAAATATCCCTGAAGTGCTCAGTGCAAAAGACTGCACTCACGTCACAATTAGAGCTCTTCATGGTCAACAGGTAGAACAGTACCACAGTAGAAAGGGCTTCCATTCCATAAATTGCTGGGTAGTGTGCATGGGGGTGCATCACCAATGTCTTTACACAACATCTTGGCAGTGCACATGGTGCCCATATCTGGCACACTAGCTCACTTTACTGCCTCTTCCTGCATGGCAGGATGCCCAGTGGTTATCTTGCTGGTAAGTGGACATTTCTTTTTTATGTACAAAGTTATTAATGTTTGCTTTCCCTCCCCTTTCTCTCTCTCTTTTTTTTTTTAAGGGATGCCTCTTATCCACTGGACCCATGGTTCATGACACTGGTGAGAAATCCATCTGGAGCTGCAAAGGAGAAATATAACACATACTGTAATTGAGAGGGTGTTTGTCCTCCTAAAGAGCCATTTCAGGTGCCTAGATGAGTTTAGAGGTGGCCTTAAGTATGACCCAGCTACTGCATGTAGGATGTTTACTGCCTGTTACATTCTGAATAATATGATTATGGACTGGTCTGTAGTGAAGTAACCCATTCTGTCACTGCAGCTCCCCATTCTAGTCCCACTATGACTAATGATGACCAGCTGGCTGCACCCCATGTGGGAGGCTCATTCTCAGCATGTGGCAGCACAAGTTAAGAGGTAGCATCTAGTCCAGAACTATGAACCAGGACATTCAGGTTAGTGTAGAGTATAACTGATGCATGCAGTGATACCTGTAGGCTGTGCTGTGTGATGCATGGTCTACTGTTCACTGCTCATCTCACATTCTCTTTCTCCTCTTAAAATATTTTGCTTTGTTTTGTTTTGTTTTTATTACCAGCCATTTGCCTGAGTGCTCACTGATTCCTGTGCAGTGGTGCCAGAAAAGTAGCAAGTCAATAAATGAGTCAACAGTTGCACATATTGTATTTAACAACTTTTTTTTATTATTTATTTAGTATTCAAAATAAACAGTTACTGTTGGGAGTGAGAAATGTAACTTTAAATGTTTCATTTATATGTAAAGAATTGTTACACTGCATATCATGCCTTTCTACTGTCATGTAAAATATTGATGAGCTCAGAATTTTTCTTCATTTCTGCAGTGATGAGATATGTAAGTACTTAATATCATTAAGATTTGGGATTATCCCTGGCTGCTGTCTGCTCCCTCTCCTAGCATCTAACCCGTGTTACCCTGCTCTACTTGTGCTTCCAGCACTAGTCTGTAAGAATCTAAAGGACCCCCTCCAATTATCAGCGGTTCACGTCACAGCCTATCTGCCCTACTACAATCCCTCTATCAAGGATACAAGAAAAGTATGTGTGTTGAATGATTCCTGCCTGAATGTCATTCTACTAGTGTACCACTGCTACAGGTGGTAAAGTACGTCTTGAGCTAGGGCAGCCAGCAGCCTCCACCCTCTCTCTTCTATACATGAATCACTCTCTCTCTCCCCCATCCTCTATAGAAACCCTCTGTTTGTCTAGCACCCACCATTCCATTGTACTCCAACTGACTCCCTCTCAAATCAGCCTGCATTTTAGACCAGTCCAGTAGGTGGCCCCCTTTACCCAGCCACATCCCCTTCTTATCCTTTCTTTTACATAGCTACTTACCTTATTTCTCATGTAGTACCTGCATTGCTATCTAGTTCCCTCACCTTACCCTTTACTACTACTGTCTACTACTACCTTTTCTAGGCTCACTTCTCACTGGCCTTTACCACATTACCTCTCTTACTTGCTATATTCATTACCATGTACTGCATGATGTCCAATTGTCTTTTCTGACGTTGCCCGTCCCTTGCCCCTGCTACCTGCACCTGCTCTTCCTCTTACTCCCCTCCCCTCACTACCTTTATTCCTCTAAACTCCCATAAATACCCTGGGCTTAGTGAGGCTCCATCTTTAGGATTCGGGATTAGCCCTGGCTGCTGTCTTTTCCCTCTCCTAGCATCTAACCTCTGTGGTATGTAGTTATCGTATTTTGTATGCTGCTCATAATACCAAAGGTTTATTTTACATATTTATTGGTTGGTCTGTATATTTCAATTCGTGCAGACCACTGTTGACGTATTAATCTGTGCTGTGATTGTAATATACAACTGTTGAGGCGACTTGTTTCTTGCCTTTTGTAAAGCATTTGTAGACTGCTCGAGTTCTAAAGGCTTATATACAGCATAAAGTATTTTTTTGCAGTGTATGTACCTTTCCACTCAAGTAGACAACTGTTTGATTTAATCTGTGGTTTGCTTAATTAACAACTGTTATGGTGACTTGTTTTCCCGCCTTTTGTAAAGCCATTCCTAGACTGATTATGCTCTAAATGTTGATTTTAGCGTGTTTAAGCCAATAGCGGTGGTTTTTGTATGCTAACACCCCTGCTATATACATTTAATATCATTAAGATTTGGGATTATCCTTTCTCTGTGTGCTGCACTACTGCAAAGTATCCCATCTTGTAAAGTGTAATCCTACTGGCCTCGAGTGTCCTCCTGTCTCAGCACAGTCTTAAAGCATTTTTTGTTTATGATGGTAGTCTAATGCAGCTAATAAATAGGTAGACTTATCATAGACTACTATCCTTCTATTTCTACTACTAACTATAACTATTGCTGAAATTGCTGTTTTGTGTTTTCTACCAAGGCTATATATAATATAAATATTGTTTATTTTACATTTTCAAGGGTTAGACATGGGAAAATGCAAATGTTTTAGATATCTGACTAGATACCTGACTGAATGACATTATTTTGAATTATACTGCTTATTTGCTATCTATATTATATGCTATATATATGTCTAGTGTAATATGTCCAATACAACTTGCTATCATAACTACCTTGTCTCTCTTGCCTCCTTAAGTTACCCTGCTCTACTTGTGCTTCCAGCACTAGTCTGTAAGAATCTAAAGGACCCCCTCCAATTATCAGCGGTTCACCTCACAGCCTATCTGCCCTACTACAATCCCTCTATCAAGGATACAAGAAAAGTATGTGGGTTGAATGATTCCTGCCTGAATGTCATTCCACTAGTGTACCACTGCTACAGGTGGTAAAGTATGTCTTGAGCTAGGGCAGCCAGCAGCCTCCACCCTCTCTCGTCTATACATGAATCACTCTCTCTCCCCCATCCTCTATAGAAACCCTATTTTTGTCTAGCACCCACCGTTCCATTGTACTCCAACTGACTCCCTCTCAAATCAGCTGCATTTTAGACCAGTCCACTAGGTGGCCCCCTTTACCCAGCCACATCCCCTTCTTATCCTCTCTTTTACATAGCTACTTACCTTATTTCTCTGTAGTACCTGCATTGCTATCTAGTTCCCTCACCTTACCCTTTACTACTACTGTCTACTACTACCTTTTCTAGGCTCACTGGCCTTTACCACGTCTGGCTTTTCCAACTTACCTTCACTATCAGTCCTGCTGATTGTTTCCTCTGCAACTGC
Source organism: Protopterus annectens (assembly GCF_019279795.1). NCBI lineage: Eukaryota > Metazoa > Chordata > Ceratodontiformes > Protopteridae > Protopterus > Protopterus annectens. Next base: position 427,944,942 of record NC_056747.1, on the reverse strand, counting down.
TCCAGTCTCTGTCTCTAATGACACTAAGAAAGCTATACTTTTTGATAAAAGAAACTACTACCTACAATTTCAACAACCTAATCACAACAACCCACAAAAATTCTGGGCAAGCATTAACCAGTTACTCCACCCAGGTCAATCCACTACACCAAACCCTGAAAATACAGACCAGGAAAATCCCATCCATACAGCTAATACCTTCAATACCTTCTTTACAGATGCAATCCAAACACTAGCTATTCAACTATCACCTAATACAGTCACTCTACCTTCCTATACCTCAACCCCACCTCTCCTTTTCATTTCAAACCTGTCCCAACCGCATTTATTCCAACCCTTTTAAATAAACTGAAACCATGCTCTCCCTCAGCTGACCAACTTCCTTCTGAATATCTACAGTTATCAGCCAAGGTCCATAGATTAGTAGGTCCATAGATTAGTACTAAGCTAACTGCCCTTGCGAGCCATTTTAAGCCTAGCCAGTTATCCCTTGTGAGACTCAAACCCTGCACCTTGTGCTTGTAAGGCAAACACCGTAACCATTAGGCTACCCTCACAAGGCTATTGCCTACCCCATTTCCATACTGATCAATAGAACTATTAGTGAAGGTCACATCCCTACCTTATGAAAAGTCTCCCATATTATCCCTCTGCATAAAGGTGGATACTCCACGGAGCTCTCAAACTACCGCCCCGTTGCCCTACTTTCTCCATTAGCTAAGATCATGGAGAAATGCATCCACAGGCAATTACTCGACCACTTAATTGAAAATAACTTACTTTCCAACTGTCAACATGGTTTCAGACCCTCACATAGCACTACCACTGCCCTCCTTTCTTTTACTGATTGCATTAACAGTAACTGCAACCTTAATAATCTTTCTTCTGCTCTATTTATCGACCTGTCTAAAGCTTTTGACATGGTAAATCACCAGATTCTCAAAAACATACTAAAATCTCTGTCATTAGACCCACTTTCCATAAAATGGTTCCAGTCCTACCTTGACAAATGACAACAGGCAGTATTATGGTATAACACTCTATCCACCCACCTACCCATTACCCTAGGTGTCCATCAGGGGTCCATACTAGGACCCCTCCTCTTCTCCATATTTATTAATGACCTTCATCTAGCCATCCCCCAAGCCACATGCATACAATATGCTGATGACTCCACACTGATATGCTCAGCTACATCCACCTATGACCTTCACTCTCTTACCCAGAAGGTATTTAACACAGTTGAACAATGGTTCACAGTGTTGTCTTCTTTTGAATCAAAAAAAACCCAAACTGCTCCTCTTCAATCCTACTCAAAAGTCCTCTCCTTTTGATTTCTCTGTGACATCCACCAGTGGTACTATAATATCACCAGACCCTACCACCAAACTACTTGGTATCACCATCAACAACAATCTGAACTTCCACATCCATATCAATAATGCTATAAAGACTGTCAACAAAAAACTTGGCACTCTCTACAGGATTAAACCCTTCCTTTCTCCTACAGCCAAAACTACTATAGCTCACACTCATCTAATCTCTACACTCCTCTATGCCTCATCCATTTAACTAATCTATCCAAGAATAACCTCAGCAAATTGGAAATGTCCTACAATAACATTGCCAGATTTGCTACAGGCAACCCATATAGAACCCACCATTGTATAAATATAAAGCAGCTAGGATGGCTAGAGCTACAAAACCTGATAAAAATTCCACCAACTAACCATTGGCCATAACACTCTTTATAAACCTTCAAATACTCCAATTTTATCTACCCTCATCACCCCCTATAAAAATCTGAAGTCCTTACGGTCACCACACAAACTTCTTGTACACACCTCTAAACCTAACAACAGGGCTGGGGATTCTCTCTTCTCTAATTTGTTTGTGTCTTTCGGCTTTTTCCGGTTAGGGGTCGCCACAGCGGAACTCCAGTTCGCTAATGATTGGCAGTAGATTTTTACGTGCTGGCTTGCCGGGCCTAACACACAAACAATGAAGGAATGCCCATTCACGCATGATGCCACACAGAAGATGCTCTAACTGAGAATCGAACGGACAACGTCTAACTGTGAGGTGACAACGCTACCGCAGCACCACCACCGCAGTATTCTCTCTTCTCTAATGCTATTGGAAAATCCTGGAATCTTCTCCCCAGTGACCTCTCTTCACTCACCTCTTTATCACTCTTCAAAAACAGACAAACTTTTCCTCAAAACACACTGGCTATGCCCCTGTACCAAACGTGACTAGTCATCTGTCTCTTCAAACTTGGCTTTGCCCATCCATTACTTTTCACCCACTGTTATAACTTCCTACTAACTATATATTTTTCATCTCTCACTAAAATACATTATTTCTATCCTCTGTGGATACTTATTTTTAAGTAAATCCTTTATTAATATTCACTATACAATTAACTTCCTTTTTCTACTATGGACTCTACCTGTATGATGTTTTGTACCTGTAACTTGCACTGTTATGATTCTTGCCCTCATTGAACATCCTGTGCTAACCTACATGCTGTACTGCATATGTGACTGGTATTGCTGTCTTTTTATGCTATTTGTTGTTTGTATTTGTATTTGATTGTTTATGTCTTGGAGCTTTTCTCCCCAGGCCTCTACTGAAAATGGACATATATCCAATTAGACTAGCCCGGTCAACAAATGTAAAATAAATAAATAAATAATATATGTATACAAACTTCCATCCTCCCAATGGCATAATTGCATTTAATCACAAAATGTACAAGATTGCAACTCCTGAATATGGTGAAAGTAATATCTGGAAATGGAATAACTTGGCATACATGTCCAGCCCCACCACACACAGACACACACCAACTAATCCTTAACTTTCATTACACAAACATACATATAAAGAAATATTAAATCACAGTAGCTCTAGATCAATGGAGTGTCCCACCCATCTCCTATTGATAGGCATGGTGATGACACAGCTGATGTGGAGGATGGTCGGCCATGAGAAGTGTAAGGTGAGTTAGTGCAATGCTGTGATCTACGGGAGAAAGGTGATCCGCCTCTCAATGACCTGACAGGGATTCGTGATTGTGACCTTGACCTGGAACGTGAGTTTCTCATAGGTGTACATGACTATTGGCATGGCCTGTGAGGAATGTGTTGTGTTTGCTCACTGTGAGTGCTGGCTTACTCTCTTGTGAGCCAGTGATACTATTATGTGATCTCCCACATGTCCAGACTTTACCCCATCCACTTTCCCTGGTTACACTGAATCAGGCTTGACTCTGGTATGTCTGAATCAATGTACGAATGGAGGCGGCAACTGATGACTGGTATGCCACTGTACTACACATCAGTGAAACCATGGCATTATCCCATCTTTCTGCAAAACTGAAGTACATGACTATAACTATTTCTAGCTGACTTAATGTTGCACTGATTTGCTCCCTAACTATGTCATGGCACATTTCGTGTTGTGCTGCTGATACTTCATGTGTTTCGTGAGGTAGTCATTTCTATGTCTATCACCTCTTTGTAATGTTATCATTGTGAACAAAGTGGCCTCAGACTGCCTTCCTTCATTCTCAGACTGTTCTTCTATGTGTGGAGACACTGGTGCAGAAGTGCATGCTAGCTCCTGGTGTACAATCATGAGTGGAATGTCAGCCCTGTGTTTGACTTTGTGATACAGTGTTACTTTCTGTAGAGTTACTAACATGTTTTGAGGTAAGAGAGCCTGTCATTACACTGGGAGACTGCCTGTTACTTCCCTCACTGAGTAAGATGTCAATACAAGTCATAACCTGCTACAGAACCCCAAACATGTCCCTAGACTCTCACTTCAAGTTCCTAAGCACCCTGGACTCTATCAAGGTCCACCCCAATGCTCTCATACTAGGTGACTTCAACTACCTTCCATAAACTGGGAAAACTATTCAAGTACCAATGTACAGGCCCAACGCTTTTTGGAATTTATTAATTCCAATGCCCTGGACCAGCTCATTCTGACCCTCACTAGAGGCAGCAATATCCTCAACCTGCTTATCACCAATATGGGAGACCTTTGCTCCGCACCTATAGTCAATTCCTCCCTGGTTAAATCTGACCACAAACTGATCACCATGGAAATATCCATCTCAGCTACACCCCCAGCTAAGATGACCACCCTGAAAAACTGCTCTAAAGCCGACTCTCGGCTCCTAAAACAGAGGTGGCTAACTTTTTGGCACCGATGCCAATGGAAAATAGCTGCATGACTGCAGAATCATACACCAATGCACTGTATGAGCATGTACAAAATGCATGGACCTTGCCATACCAAACAGAACTAAGACGCTCTCCTCCAAAAAAGGAAGCCAAACTGGTGGTTCTCAGCCAGCAATAAACTCTAAAACAGATGGAAGAAACTGTTGCAGAAAAAAAAATGAAGTCACAAGACTGGAAAACCTCTCTTATCAGTCTCAACAAAAAGCTGAGATCCCTTATCAAATCCTCTAAAGCCAGCTATGAAGGCAGAATTGCAGCTGACACCAAAAACAACCACAAAGCCTTCTATAGCTATATCAAAAACCTCAAAGGCAATACTCAGATTTGCTCTGAGTTATTGCACAATGGCACCTGCTATACTGAACCAACAGGTATAGCCAACATACTGGCCGACAGATTCAGTGCCAACTTTACCCCCCCCCCCAGGGACTATCACAATACCAGAAGAGAGCCTGGTACCCACCAATTCTGCAGCACAGGTAAAAGCTGCATTGTCCAAAGTCAAGAATACAGCATCCATGGGACCTGATAATATCCCCGGCTGCATCCTACATGAGCTACAAAACGAACTGGCACCAGATCTGTGTGCCCTGTTTAATCACAGCCTTACCTCAGGCTATGTTCCTAATGAATGGAGCACTGCTACAATCATCCCGCTCCATAAATGGGAGCAACTACAGACCCTGGGAACTATTGCCCCATTGGCCTGATGAGTCTGGTATGCAAAGCTATGGAGCGCATCATCATGGACCTGCTTAACAAAGATATAGGCTATCCCCAAACTCTTGATCCCATTCAGTTTGGCTTTGTCAAGGGGAGATCCTGCCTGCTGTACCTGGTTGACTTCTTTGAGGTAGTCACCAAGGCTGTGGATGAGGGTAAGGCAGTCCCTACACCCTACCTCAACCTGGCCAAGGCCTTTGATGCCATTCCCCACTCAGGTATCATTGATAAACTCACCAAACTAGGCATCAATCCTTACATCACTAGGTGAGTTGCAAATTGGCTCACAGACTGGACCTCAGAGTGAAAGTTGTGGATTCCAAGTCAGACTGTCAACCAATCACATGTGGAGTCCCACAGGGCTTGGTCCTGGGCCCTCTCCTGTTTGGCATCTACTTCTCAGAAGTCCAGGCCAGCACAGAAGGACTTTGACTAACCAAGTTCACTGATGACTGCAAGCTAGGAGTCATTATCAACTCCCCAAGTGATGCAGACATCCCACAAAAGGACCTCTCTGAGACCAATGACTGGTGTCAAAACCATGGCCTGAAGCTTAATGTCAAAAAATGCATTATCATTCCCTTTGGAAAAAACTCAGTTCCCATGAATTACCACATTGATGGGAGCCCACTGAACACTAAGAGATACGGGCGCTCAGATCAACAACAACCTCACCTTTGACCACTACACTGCCACTGTGGTCAGAAAGTCCTTCTACGTGGCACATCTTATAATGAAAGGTTTCACATCCAGGAAGAAAGAGGTCACCATCCCTCTCTACTCATCCCTCATTAGACCAATCATCGAGTATAATGCCCTATTTGGCATGTACCTGACCAGACACCTACAACAGCTGGAGAGGCCACAAATGTACCTCACAAAAAGGATCCTAGGCCTTAAATACATGTCCTACATAGACAGACTCAAGAAACTTCAGCTGTTCTCAGTCTCTTATCATCTACTTAGAGGTGATCTCTGCTCGACTTACAAAGCCATGTCCGACCCAGCCCTACTTGAAATGCTCCTAAAGAAATCCCAATCCACCCACGCCACACACTCCAGATATCACAACCTCATTACCACAATTAACAGAACATGCTGGAAGGACAGGTTCATCTCCCAAAGACTGCCTATACTCTGGAATATGCTTCCCATTCATGTCAAGCAGAGCACCTTGCTGGCCCTCTTCAAGAGAAATCTTGATGAGTGGATGGGTAACAGAAAGCTCACTCCAGGGATCATTCCAGTTGCCCTATTGGATAGGGGCACTGTGAACTAACATCAGGTGGAATGGTGCCTGGGCTTGTAAAGGCTCCAGGGCCATTAGCCTAGTACACACCTATGAACCTTTGAACCTCAGGGTGCTTCATAAATACAACTATGTTATCATCATCCTCAGCAGCAGCAGCAGCACCACCACCTATTTTACTACTGACTTCATCCCCATTTATTGGTACAGTTGGACTGTGTGTTTCTGATGCAGAGTCTGTAAAATAAATCATTACAACACATTAATAATACTGCAACAGCATACGGTACAGCATGCTTACAGGGGCTGGGTGATGGGACACTTACCATGAAGTCTGCCTTTATTTTCATTAGCTGCTGATGTATAAGGCTGACCTAATAATAATGATGTGCTTAACAACAGCACTGTTTCTCGCTATTCAATGCTAAACATTTATAAGGTGTACATGTAAAACCCACCATCAGGAGAAGATCAATGCAGATGCTGCTGCAGACTTTGGCTTGATGGAAGTGTCCACTTTGCCTCCAGCTATTCCTGTTGCACCATCTTCTGTATCATAGTCACCCCACAGATGGGCAGATCTGATATTAGCAAAATAAGATTTGGGGCACAGACACCCCCCCCCCCCATAGTGGTTTGGAAATTGCATTCTGCCTGGCCTTGCTTCTAGCTTGTTCTACCACATCATTTGCCCTTTCCTTGCACTGTGACAGAGATCTGTTTTTGCTGCCAAATCTACAGATTTCAACAGTTACTTATCTCTATGCTTTACTCCTCTTGGCCTGTCTGGGCCCCCCTTTACCAAACAGCAGATTGCCATATGTCCTACATGCTGCCATGAGTGCACAATTTTTCTCATGGCTAAAATTAACATGTTTGTGTCTGGATCCCTTATTCTCCATCAGTACTATACAGGAAAACAAAAGGGCTACTGACCGACACTTGCCATAGTAATGTCTGCATGACATCAGTAATTAAAGTGTAAACCACTGGCCTGTTATTTCTACCACCAACACAATGGCAAGAAAACAATGTAACACAACTTTAAATGTTTCGATACAAAAATGCAGTACTGTGTATCACTGAGAGGTACTCCTCTTTCACTGCCATTACTAAAACAACAGGTTCACTACACATCTGTATTTCTGTCTTATGCACAGTAAGCATTGGCAACTTCAATATCAAGGTGTAAATTGCAGAGACTAGTAATGATGTCATGTTCAATTGTTACATTTTCAATGCAAAGAAGCATGTCAAACACACTGCAACCAGTTCCCAATACATAAACAGTCACTGAATGTCAAAGTACAATACAGTTCAAATACATTGCCATTGACTCTTAAAGCACTATGAAATGAACTGTCAATTGCCCTGTTAATGACTATTGCTTATTTTATAAAGTTTTTCTTACTTTTGTCAATATAGCACAGCTCAGCCTGGTGGTATTAATTCAGACTGATTTATACATTTAGTATGCAAATTAGGCTAATTTAGATACACGTCTATGAACTGGTAGCTATTTTTTTTTTTATTATTTATTTAGTCTATGAATTGTAGAATAATGTAAAAGTGTTACAAAGTACATTGACATGTTCCAAATTGTTGCCAATTGTGAGCATGTGTGACAAGCTATATGAATGAGTTTGAGAAGGCATAGACACACTGCAGACAGCTACAAACTCCACAATGCACCGCAGTAATGCCAAGCTTTTTGTGGGCATGCACTGGTTGGCCAAACTAGCTAATATACAGACGCACTGATGAAATTCAAAATGAAGTCCTCTGAATGTTAGATTGTAATGAATCTGAATAATAATCACCGGCTATTCAAGCGTGAATGTCACACCCTAACAAGTAGTCCATAATACATAAAAGTCCAAGAAATAGTGCTTCAGTTTAGTATTGATATTTATTTCTCCACTACCTATTAATAAAAGAAAGGGGAAAAAATGAGGACAGAAAAAGATAGGCCACACATGCAGGCATGTCACTAAACGCAGACACAAGAAAAAAGGTGAAAATGTTATGAATAAATATTACTGGGAACACCTAATTCATTTAGCTAAAGTTAGAAGTTATCTATTAGTAACTGTGTACTGTGGTAAGTTTTTGCCTTTAAAAAAAAACAGGCAGTGATACAGCATTTGTGGTTATATCAAACCTGTCAATGTTATCAATACTTGGTCTAATGAACTTGCTATTAAAAGGGGGTGTGGTCAATGTGATGTCACACCCAAAAGGGAGTGGCTTTATCCCTGGTTAATACAGCCCTCACCATATTTTCCTCATTCTTGTTCTGGCACTTCAAATGGTTTCATCACCTGTAAAGACATGGGGCCACACCCCTGGCTGGTTTGAGAAAGAGATCCTATTCATACTCTAGCTTCTGCATGACCACCTGTCAACTCTGATAGGTATAACCTGCTTTGGTCAGCAGTCCCATCACAGGTATGATGACATGCAAAAGCATAGGGCTGACCTAGTGGCCAAGTGGGTTGATCAGTTTTGGGTGAAAAGGCCAGAGTTCTACAGTAAGTACAATTTTAATCATTATATAGCAGAATCTATATATATATATATATATATATATATATATATATATACACATACATACACACACACACACACACACACACACACACACACACACACCTACCTTGATCCATTGAATTGACATTTCTACAAAACACAATTCGGCGACCCCTTTTTCACAAAAGTGCACTTTCTGGAAAAAGCAACTAAGTGAACAGCAATGGAGATGGTTGCTTAGATCATGGCACAGCGGGGATAAGGGAATATATCAGTAGTGGTGTTTTGGGGGTGCAGCCCCCCACATAGGGGGCACAGGGGGTTGCCCCCTGCATAAATGTGTTTAGTGTTGTGTGCTTTTGTTTTTGCTTATTTTTTTTTTTTTTCACGAAAGTGCATTTTCAAAAAAATGCACTTATGGGAAACAGGGGTCACGAAATTATGTTTCGTAGAAACTTAATTTCGCTCATTGAAATGAGACCCATATATATATATATATATATATATATATATGTATAATCTATACATGTATATATATATATATATATATATATATATATATATATATATATATAATACAACAGGGGGCAGAAAACATTGTACAAGTGCATGTAATTCAACAGTCAAATATTTTGTCTTTCAAATATGCATCAACTCGAAAAAGTCACAAACAGAAGTCCAATTCCACTGGTGGTAGCCAAATAATTTATTCTTGAGCAAAATGAGTGCTTTCGTCTTGAAAGACAAGACTTCATCAGATATCTCCATAACATTATGCTTAATCATTTTATACTATGTGTCATTAATACAATTAAAATTCAATTAAAATTTAAAGTCATATATTCCCTTCACAGTCAGCCATCACAAGAAACTTACTAAAGTTTCCCTGTTGTACATCAATTTTTAAATATCATTTAAAACACTTTTTTATATAATTTTTGTTTTTATTTTATACCAAAATAATGAAAAAGAAATTTAAAACAATTAATTATCGCACATAATAAACATGGTTGAATCACTCAACAATCAATGCCCACGCTGTCTATGCCTACACCTCTAATGCTTTTGCCAATAACACTGGTTTGATGGTAATGTACTCATTCAAACCTGGGGGAAAATTAGATTTTAACCTTAACTGCCATTTCAATTCTTTATGGGATGGTGTCAAAAGCTTTGGCGAGGTCAAGATAGGCTGTGTGAACCACCTTACCCTCATCTACAGCTTTGGTGACTGCCTCAAAGAAGTTGCTCAGGTTCAGGAGGTATGATCTGCCTTTTACAAGTCCAAACATGGTGGGGTCTAGAGTTTGGAGGTTACCAATGTCTTTGTTTATGAGATCCATGATGATATGTTCCATGGCCTTACAGACCAGGCTCATCAGGCTAACAGGGCGATAGCTCCCAGGATCAGTGGTGGCTCCTCCTTTGTGGAGTGGGATAACTGTTGCTGTGTGCCATTCAGTAGGCACAAAACCTGATGTGAGGCTATGATTGAACATGGTGCTTAGGTGGGGAGCCAGTTTGTTCTGACGTTCGTGTAAAACGCAGCCTGGGATGTTGTCCATTCACATGGATGCTGTGTTTTTGGCTTTAGAGAGTGCAGCTTTCACCTGCATAGGACTCTGCATTCTTCCTGTATAGATATGGGCCCTTTAGGGGGGACTGGGGGGGTAAAGTTAGCACTGAACCTATCTGCCAGGACATTGGCAATATCAGTTGGTTCTATAATTTTCATGCTGTTGTGCTGTAACTCAGAGCAGATCTGGGTTTTGCCATTGAGATTCTTGACATAGCTATAAAATGCTTTGTGGTTGTCCCTAGAATCAGTGGCTATTTTGTTTTCGTAGCTAGCTTTGGAGGATCTTATAAGGGATCTCAGCTCCTTACTGAGGCTGACCAGGGAAGACCTCCACTCATGGGATTTTACTCTCTTTTGCAACAGTTTCTTCCTTCTGTTGTACAGTTTATTTATGGCAGGGGACCACCAGATTGGCTTCCTTTTTTTGGAGGATAGCATCTTGGCTCTGTTTGGGATAGCATGATCCATGCACTTGTGTGAGTGCTTATAGAGTGCATCTGTGTAGGATTCAGCAGTCGTAACTGTATTGTCCATCTGCATGGGTGTCATGAAGTTCGCCACTCCAGTCTTAAGAAGCATGAAGTTGGCTTTGGAGAAATTTTTTACCATGATTTCCTTAATGGGGGGTGGGGGAGGGATGTGGATATCTAGGGTGATTAGCTTATGGTCGGATCTGACCAACAAGGAGTTGACTTCAGGTGTGGAACACTGGTCACTCATGTTGGTAATGACTAGGTCTAGGATATTGTTGCCCCTGGTGGGGGTGTGGATAAGTTGATCCAGGGCATTGGAATTTGTGAATTCCAGAAAGTGTTGAGCAAAGGAGTTGGTACATGCGTAGTTTTCCCAGTTAATGGTGGGGTAGTTGAAATCGCCCATTATTGGGGTGTTTGGTTGAACCCTAATATTTTCCAGTATATCAAGAAAAGAGGAGTGGGAATCCTGGGGTCTGGTGGGGATCTGTAGCAAGCTACAATTTGGATAACCTCGGATGCATTATGCTGAGCAACTAGCCTGGATGTGTGGATATCCTTAATGAATATGGACACACCTCTGCCTTTGGTGTTCTAGTCCAGGTTAGGTGGCCAAAACGTGTGGTATGAGTTATAGCCTGGTAATGCAGGGGTGCTCTCTGGATCCTTGAACCAGGTCTCAGTCACTGCACAGACATGGATGTTCTCCATTTTAAGGAGTGCCGCGGGGGAGTGCATTTTGAGATTTAGACTTCTAGCATTGAGTAGCATTACCCTCAGTTTTGCTTGCCTGTTCCTGTTATGGTGGTGAATTTGTCATTTGAACCGTGCCTAAAAAAGGCACTATAGGGGCAGCAAGAGCCTTAGCCAGCATCTGGAATCCTAGGGGTGACAGGTGCAGGCCATCTCTGGCAAACCATTGTGGTCTGTCGACCATGTCGTACCAGGCAGACAGATATTGGATCCCCTTAGAATGACACCAGAAGCTTAGCCAATTGTTGAAGTCAATCATTTTGTCCTTGTACTGCGGTATCATTCTGGGCAATGGGCAGGATGCTACTCAGGGCTAGGGTCATACCTACCTGGGCTACAAGATCGGACAGCTGTTCCATGTCTCTTTTCATGTAGTCCAGGGAGGTATGTCTCAGGTCATTCACACCAACATGGACAATGACAAAGTCATATTTGTGCTTGTTATGGAGTGACCTGAGTGCGTGGGTTATGTGGCAGATCCTGACACCCAACAGGCAGCTGACAGTAACCTTCTCCTTGTTTAGCCTGGTGAGTGGGACATCAGTGTGCCTGACTATAGAGTCACCTATGACCAGTGTGTTGGGTATGTTGTTTTGCCTTATGGGCTGTGGTTGAGTGGCGCACTGAGTCTGTGGGCTATGTGTCATTTGGGTTGTGTTGGGGGATGGAGGTTGCTTGCATTTCTGCTTTGGAGGTTTCTGTTGCTTGAGCAGATTATTATTGAGAGCCTCCGTGAATGTTTTTGTGTTTCTATGTGTGGATTTTGGTGATGTAGGTTTAGTGAGACTATGTGATGAGTGTGGTGTGGTGCAAGTGTTTACCTTTTCCTCTTGACTGTCAAGTTCAGTCTTGGTTGGAGAGAGCTTTACCTCCAGTTTGGCTAGATAAGTGCATCTCTCACAGGTTGTGGTGTTGGGTGGTAGGAGGAGAGGGTGAGAGAACACTGGGAGCTGAGCCTTGGACATGCCTAAATAAAAAACTACTTTCCTTTTGACAAGTGAGGAAAGTGAGTATAAAAGCTGTTTTTCTTTAAGCAAGTGAGGAAAGTAAGTACAAAAACTGTTTTCCTCTAGGTAAAGAGGAAGGTTGAGTGCTGTAATAATTTGTAGCTTATTTAGTGCTAACAACAAGTTCTGAACAAGTGGAGCATGAATAAGCAAATTCAAGTGCTAAAACTAAGAATATGTACCTGGATCTTGTGGTAGATAGGCTACCTAGTGCTTATCACTCCCACTGATAAGCTAGAATGCTTCCATCCAACACAGAAAGGCTTGGGGGGGGGTCAAAAGCTTACAAACAGTTCTGGATACAGCAAATCTGTATCTGGACTAGACTAGTTACAGGAAAGGTGGGAAACAAGCGCAAACGCAGGCTTTTAAACCAGAAAGTTGAAAGAGATGGAAAAACTGCCCAAACGGCCAATAAACTACAATTTCTGGGCCAGAAACCACTCTTGTGGTAGATAGGCTACCTAGTGCTTACCACTCCCTCTGATAAGCCAGAAGGCTTCCCTCCAACACAGAAAGGCTTGGGGGGCTCAGAAACTTACAAACAGTCCTGGATATAGCAAATCTGTATCTGGACTAGACTAGTTACAGGAAAGATGGGAAACAAGAGCAAACATGGGCTTTTAAACTAGTAAGTTGAAAGAGATGGGAAAAACTGCCAAACAGACAATAAACTACAATTTCTGGGCCAGAAACCACTCTTGTGGTAGATTGGCTACCTAGTGCTTACCACTCCAACTGATAAGCTAGAAAGCTTCCCTCCAACACAGAAAAAGCTTGGTTGGAGAGAGCTTCATATACAAGCTCTAACGCTCTAAATCTAAACTGATAATATATAATATATATAACAAAATATAAAAAATAACATTGTAAAAACATATTAAACATGATGCTAGGTTGGGGGATGTTTCTAATAAAATAGAAACTAGAAAGATAATTGGATTGTGAGGTTAAGAGCACATTTAGGTAAAGGGCTCAATGACCATATAGCCATTACAGCCAAATTGAGAAGTAGGAAACTTAGGAAATAAATATAGATGTATTAAATGTCTAATATGTTTTACAATGTTAATTTTTATATTTTATTATATATATTATATATTTTGTAAGATATATTGTTTACTTTTTAAGTTATATAAGTTTTAATATTCGCATATATTATGTATTATATATTGCATAAATAGATATATTTTTAGTACATTGTAGCTTTAAAGGTGATGCCTGTGAATGATTGGTTCATTTGCACTTTAATGAGAATAAAAGGATGTGACATCATTGTTTGAATTTGGCCTGATGAAGCAATTCATTTATGAAAGCACTCACCATTTGTACAAGAAACTTTCTTGGAGTAAATTTGTTACTTCCTCACTCCTGCTCCTCGACTTGCCTTAGAGTTTATGTTGAAGTGTGCTGGACCCCACTAATACACAGATATGAGATGGAATTAGTGATGATACTGGAGAACTCTTCAGCATGACCTTATGGTACCTTTACACGTGTGATTCACTAGGTCATTTAAGTATAGACAGATTCCTCAAAATTAGAGATTTGCAGTTGTTAAACCAATATTTAAAGGAAGAGGGAATAAGAGAAAGCCAGAATCATACAGACCCATATGCCCACCTTTTTTTTGTGGAAAAATTATAGAGAATGATATTCTGAATGGGTCTATATCATATCATCGAAGGTTCAACTCAGTGAACCTCCGTTCACTGAACCGAAAACAGTGAATGTTCACATCAGTGAATTTCTTAAACAGGGAATAGAATTAGTTGACCAACATTGTGACCATCACGTACACAGCAGTATGTTAAAGTCACACAGGTTGCGGGCTGCACCCACACCCCCCCCCCACATACACTCACACACACTCATACACACACACACACACACACCCTACTGAGATCACATTACAGTGGGGAAAAGGGCAAATTTGCTGATGTTGGCCAACTAATTCCATTCTCTGTGTAAAACACTCGCTGATGTGAATGTTTGCTTAACTGAACACTTGTTGTTTTCAGTTCGACAAATGAGGTTTGATGAGTTGAACCTCTGATTACATGATATAGACCCATTTAGATAAATTATTGTCGGAAATGGAAAAGCTGGGACTTGAAATCATATATTAGCATATATATTTCAGAACTAAGTCTGTAAGTACCTGTATCATGATGTTCTATAATAATATTAACAGCTATAAATGAAAAAGTACAGTTGTGTAAGAATTCACCATAACAGCAGACATTCAAATAGATCACTGATGTAGTGATCCTCACTAATGGGATACATCCTTCCAAGAATTCCATACATCTGGCCAGTACAAAAAGCATATCCACCTTTCTCATGTACTGTACATCCAGCCTGTGACCTGTGTGTGAGACAATTTGCAAAGGAAGAGGACATAAGAACATGAAAATCCTCAGAACTTTGTTGTCTTCAGTCTGTGAATAAAAACTTCATCAGTGTGGTGGTCTCACCACCACATGGTCAGCTACAGTTTCAATGGTCTGTGGTAGGTAAGTACCCCATATGGGACTCTCTCTCACTCTCTTGATTTTTTGTTGTAAACTTTACCTTTCATGTAAGGAAAACATGGTAAATGTGACTGCAGTCAACAAATACTCCATAGTCAGTATCTATTTTGCTTAGCTCCTGAACCCAGCTAGAGGTATTGTACTATTTCTCTGTCTTTTGTACCGAAGGCTATGCATAGTCATCTTAATTTATTAAAACTTTACTTCAAAAATAAGGTACTTCAGGATTCAGCTCATATCAAGGTGGCTTCTGAATCATCTACCTCAGATGCCCCCCTTCAGCCTAAGAAGAAAATTAAAAAAAAGTGTAAAGAAGAGGCCAAATGTCTAAGGAAGCTTGCTTCTTTTATTTAGTGTGAGGTCAGACGTTTCCATTAAGGCACTTTATCAGCCCTTGGACCATCTTGGACCTCCTGGGTCTGTGCCCACTGTCGGGACATCTCAGGAGGCTGATATGGCACAGAGAAATGTAGATTAAAGGGTGAATATTTAATGAGGCACACTGCAAATGTGGATTCATTTAACGACCCGAGTAAATGGATAACAGTGTGCTTTTTTTTTTCTAATCATATCAACCAATTGGCTAATGACAGTTATAAAACTACAGTCTGTATAAAAATATTTATGAAGTCTAGGAAATCAGAAATTATGAAATCATTGTAAGTTACTTTACAACCAAACTAGAGTTTGTTTGTGTCTTTCGGCTTTTCCCGGTTAGGGGTCGCCACAGCGGAACTCTGGTCCGCTAATGATTGGTAGTGGGTTTTTACATACTGGGTTACCAGCCCTGATGCACAACCTTCAACGAAGGCACGCCCCATTCATGTATGCCTCCACACAGAAGATGCTCTAGCTGAGAATCGAACGGGACAACGTCTTGCTATGAGGCGACAACGCTACCACCAAACTAGAGTATGGAATAATAATATGGAAGCCTTATAAGAAAACTAACATGAGTATATTAGAAAGAGTCCAGTGAAAATATACCAAGGGCATCCATGGATGTTAAATTATCATAAAAGATTAAACTATGTGAACTTGCACAGTGGCTGATATAGATATTTAAGAAGTGACCATAGTCACTTATATAGGGCATTTAGCGATGACTACGTCTAGGAATGCATCGAGTTAAAAGAATAGCAGAGAAGTATCACACAAGCTGTAGGATATGATGCAGGAATGGAAGCGTTACTAAGTAGATCTCTGACAGCTGATGCCTGGAACAGACTACTAAATAACGATAAAGCAAACACTAGTTTCTGTACTTTCAACTGCAGCTTGGACATTTGTTATGGGAACGACTGTTTTGGTATACTGGCAGGCTAGAAAGACATACATCTGGAAATGGGCTACTTTGTTCTGTGAAAACAGATCAGTACACCAAGCTGAATGCACTGAAGACTACATTATCAGTTACTACAATTAAAGGGAAATATGTTTGAAAAGACAGTAGTAATGACTCCTGTGATGATTTCCCTTTATGTTTTTTCAAAGCTTTTCAAAAAGGCAATAATTTGGGTCTACCAGCATTTTCTGGAAGCCTGACACTACAGCAACTGATGAGTGCAATCAGGGACCATGATATGAATGTCAAAACTTCCCCAGTAGAGACATTTATGACAGAGTAACCCTCACTTCCAAAAAAAATACACCTGCATATTATAAAGTCATAAGAAAGGTGGAATAGTTATTAAGTGGAGTAAAGTTAGCTAAGCTGTGGAGATTTCCAGATGCTGAAAGACATGACGATGACATGGTCTACAAACGTACAATATGCTAGTCTGTACAGATTAAATAAACTATGTTTTGTCTGACTTTGATTATTCCATTTTATCCTTACCACACAACCTGCTGACTCAAAGAATCATGTTAAGATTATTGATTCATTCAGGATATCAATAAACCAGAAGACGTGTGTGTGTGTGTGTATGTGTGTGTGTGTGTGTGTGTGTGTGTGTGTAAAGTCAAAGTGTTAAAAATGTCTGCCACTCTAAGGTACTCAGAAAGAGCACATACCTACAACTTAGCTCATGTTGTCTGTGGTTGGTGGGAGACAGAGAACCCCTCCAAGTTTCACCCATTAAAATCATTGAAAGTATGTGTGATGACCCACAACTGGACCACTAGTCGAGTACACTCAATCCTCACCACTGCACCAAGTGGTGATGTACACTGGCAGGAGAGCAAGTACGCACACAGTATTTCCAGATGCAGCTCTCTGCATTAAGTGCAACTTCCCTAAAGAGCACACAGAGACCACAGTCAGTCTGGGGATGGTTTCTCCTTTTTTCTTCAGATCCCCAGTAAGACTCCCCACTGGCATAGCTATAGAGTTGAGATCTCAGCTGAATGCCCAAGCCAAGACCTCCAGCACCCTTTCTGTTCAACCAGTGCTCTGTGTCCCTGCCCAAAAAGTTTACACACACACACTCTGAGGTTTGATTTACACACACACACACACACACACACACACACACACACACACACACACACACACACACCTGGGAAAGGCTGGCACAGGTTTACTAGCTATACCCCCTTTTGCCAGACTGTAAGGTAGTTATCGTTGCTACCAGCCACCCCCTTATTAGCTGCTTTAAGGCCCTTAACAAAGGATGCCTAATCTTACTGTGTAATATTAATATTAACACAAATGGTAGTTTGACCAACAGCAAAACTATTAGGGGTGGCCCATACAGTATCACCAAATAAATATGCAAGTACTCTCAAAACTTAAATATCTGTACACAGGTCAGCCACAATGAAATGTTTCAATATATTTAATAATAAATAATAAAACAACAAGAAAAATACTCAGCATATATTCATAGTGACATCAGAGTTCAAAACCACAGCAAATATTTAAAACAACATTGCAGGACAGTCTCAAATAAATATAGAAAAATATCTAAACTAAGCTTTACTATATTTCTTACCATATCTAAGATAATTACTATCTTCTTCTTCTGGCTTTTCCCGGTTAGGGGTCGCCACAGCGGATCACCTGTCCGCTCTTGATTGGCAGTGGAATTTTACGGTGTCGAGTTGCCAACCCGGCGCCCAACCTTCCACAGAAGGCACACACGCACATGCTCACACCTAGGGCCAATTTAGAGTGTCCAATCCACCTAAAACATGTCTTTGGGATGTGGGAGGAAACCGGAGCACCCGGATGAAACCCACATGACTAAAGGGAAGACATGCAGACTCTTCATAGAGGGCAACCCAGCCGAGAATCGAACCGGAGAACCTCTTGCTGTGAGGCAGCAATGCTAACCGTTGCACCACCATGGCCGCCCATCTAAGATAATTACTATACCCTACTTAATTTAAGAGCAAGGCAGATGTGGTGAATGGTTCTTGTAGTTGTTGTTAGGTCCAAAATAGAATACAGAATGCCCTATCTCTCTGAGACTTCTTAAATTAATATCTCAAATATTACTGCTGAGATAGCTTGCAAAATGACATCATTTCTTGTCGTCTGACTCTATCCCAGCTGAAACCCCCACAGCTGGAAGCTAAAAGTATTTAGTATCTACCTGTGAAAATACATGGACCTCAGATCAGATGCTGGAAGTCATAAAACAACTGCCTTCCTTCATGTTTCAAGACTAGTAATTATTTCACTCTACAGACAATGCAGAAAGCTCCCTAGTTTTAGACATTGTCTTTCCTTGCTGCACTGAAACTGAAAAATTCCATCTTTTATGGTGCAGCCATAAAGTAATTTAATTTCAGCTATTTTTCTGAAATTAACCTCTTGTATTCCAGCTTCCACTATTAAAATATATACATTTAAATAGTTACAATAGTGCATGTACATTCTGTTCTTTTCCAGTAGGACACACTGTGGTTACATTTTAAGCACAAGCACTTTATAATTTTTTTTTTCAACACAGATCTCTGTACACACCAGTTTGATTTACACATGACATGCAGTTCTAATATATTTGTAACACAAGCATCTTATTTAGATCATGTTGATATTCACAAATGACATATAATTATTTACAAAATTCCATATAGCTGTGTTGGCAGTATCTCCCTTTGTCACAGTATGATTTAAGAAGGAAAGGGTATAACGCAGTAATGAGACTAGCTGCTCCATTTTATCAGGGTGTGGGATTCAAAATATCAAAGCAGAATGGATGTCATGTAAAAGTGAATCAAGACACTAATCCAGGTTCGTGGAATGTTGAAGTGTTAAAATCCCAATGACATTAACATACACAGCCAGAAAATCTATAGCAGTCCTCAGCTGGCCCCTGAAACAGACGATGCACTGAATGAGATGCAATAACTATTAAAAGGCACACAGGTGTAATCTGTAAGGTTTAGGTAAAGAATGTCATGTGTTGGAAGTGGACAGTATGATCACATATATGGATGGTACTGACAAGAAATACAGGTACATTCAGGTTGATGACCCCAAAGTTCAGGAAAAGATAAATAGTGGGTTTTGAGGCAGAATCTGACTTGCATGAGGGTAGCTAGAATGCCTAGAACATAAGTATTTCTAACATCTAAACCACTAAAAAATAAATAAAGGATATAATCAATCCTGAAGCAGCTGAAAGTAATCTTAAGGCTGGCAAGAAGAAACCATACTACAATAGAAATAACTATCATTCATAATAAACATTTCACTCTGGCCCATCTGATCTCAAAAACTAACGTCTAGTTACTGTCTATATGAGGTTTCTGTGTCTGCTTTGGTTTTCTCCAGGGAATATACTTTCTTCTCACCTCTTAAAACATGCTTTTTTGTGGGCTACTCTTAAGTTGTATCAGTGTACTGTTTTTACCAGTTTTTATGGCTAAAAAAGATCCATGAGAAATCAGTTCATTTACTCAGTTAAAGAACTGAAAATGAAATAAAATGGGGACAACCTTCTAAAGTGTTAAAAATAGAAGCAAGTAAACTAAAACTGAGGAAGTACAATATTGCACTGTGTACAATCTGAATTTAATTTCAGAAATCAAAGAAAAATCACTGGCGCCTATATAAAATGAGGAAGAAAACATAAGATCTAACTTGAGCAATGCCGGGGGGGGGCATAGAATGCTAACTGTCTCTCAGGTCCTACACCCAGAAGGTCATCTTTGGGAAAGACAGAAATTGTTGATCTAGGCAGGTTTACTTATTTATCTGTTATATTCATTATATTAATTTGTATCTGAACATTTATTTCTGCTTGCAGTGTGTTTAAATAATGCCCTGCCTGATGAGAAGTAATGCCAAAGTAACGTTCTGCATTCTGCAAGTAGCAATTTAATTCAACATTCCTCATTTAATTTCAACAAGTTCCCCAGGCCTACAAATGACAGCATTTTTGTTTACTGCAGGAATCTCAAACCATATCCCTTCTCATCATATATTTAAGTAGCAGACAACTAATTCAATGCTGTAATTGTTTCTTTTAATCTATTAATTTTCAGTAATATAAATTACAGTGCTTCTGGAATTCTGAAGGCAGTAAATGTAATGCCAAATAAATGTCACCACTTTGTAAATCACAATCTGGTCTGACTCTAGGAAGTCAGTGAAGCCAGCCAAACTCAGATACTTGCAGCTTTTGGATTTCAGAAATAGTAGGATCTGTTAGCTTTGGCAGCTTGTATACAGAACTGTGCAGTAATCATTGCTGCAGCTGAAGTGATTAATGGCCGTGACCTTTGACATATTCTCATTCAGTAAAGTGATGCTGATTCTGTAATCATACTCTTTAGATTTTCATAATAAATAGCTTTCCCTGGTGAAGTAATGTGCCAATCATTTTTTTCTTTATTTTCTACTGCATTGCTAATGAAATACGTTTTTAAATGCCTGAAACATTCCACACCTGTGACATAATACAAGACAAACTTGTATTCTTTGGTTTACAGGCAGAACTATGTAGCCTTGCCATCTATTAATAGAAAGAGTCCAAACAGTCAGAGGACATTGTCACTGGTGATTTAAAGCAAAAACATGAGCGACAGAAATCATAGCACTCATTAGCAAAAGGTTTATTGTGCTGTGATATAAAACTGAATACAAACATAGCTTAAAATAAAAATATGGAATTTAAAATAATAGTATCAGAAATACATTTTTCTAGAACAATGTTACTTTATTTCTTATCCAAAAAAGAATTTTGATGCAATAACAGTAATGTTTATTGTATGGAAAACTTCTGATTTTATTTAGGAGAGAGGCAACGTAATTTGTTAGATTCACACTGACTGGGATTCATAGGCCAGGGTACTGTGGAGTAACAAAAACTACACCAAATAAGACAAGTTGCTCTGCTCTGATATTTACGGATTCACAGTTATTCTCAGCCCCAGTGGAACAACATCTTATTAAGGGGAAATTTACATTATTATGAACAATTCTGGATTTTCTGCTGAGTATCCTACCATCCCACACTACAAAGCAGCACAGGTGTTAGCAGACTGTACACAGGTACACTTCCCCACTACCACACACACACATACTCACAGACAAAGGGAAAGATGGATGCACACACACACACAGACACAGGGAAAGATGGATGCACACACACACACACACACACACACACACACACACACACACACACACACACACACACACACACACACATTTAGCAAGCGTGCATAAACACATACAGACCTATTCACACACAATCTCTATACCCACCCACCAACACATGGGCATACAGATAGACAGACACTCACACAGCATCCCACACACACTTACACAACAACACAACTGCTTAGATGATGTGGCTATACCACATTATCCTGCTTGTACACTCACATAGTATGAATATGCCTGCCATGTGTACTACACAGCTGTCCTAACAGAGCAGGGAATTACCTCCTCATTAACATAGGCTCTGCCACTAACTACAGTATTTACATGTCAATCTTCTCTGAATTGCATTGTGCTTGGATGGTACACAAAGCAACTTGACAATGCATCATGGCCAGGATTTCTCCTGTTGTGCTAATTTATTTATTTATACTATTGCTAAACTTTAAATAAGAGCAGCTTATTAGCTTTTCTTTTTTTATTGCTGATCTGAATCATACTTCTCCATAACAAAATCTGGTTAGCAAACAAATGTGGTTCCACCATAATATTACTTTAGCACATTTTGGCTTAAACCTAATTAAATATTAGTGCATAATCACTCAGTTATGAATTTAAATTAGATATATTAAGATAATGTACCCCTCCAAAATGCATATGAGGAAGACATCTAGATAAGTGTTAGACCAACAACTCAGTTTGCAAAAAGCTGACTATGGTAGCCTAGAAAGCTCATTGGCCTGGACATAGACAGGATCATAGGACAGCTGAGTGAATACGTAGATTCTGAAGGAGACTGAAGCTACCCTCACATGTACAAATAGTTTGCTGATTGTGGAAAACTTCAAGATACCATAAACTAAGATAACCGTCTTGACGCAGGTTGCTCACTTTCAACCCAGAATGGATTTTAATGAATATCTCATTTAGCTTCAATAGTGCTAACTAAAAAGTTTGTAGGACTAAGTCTCAACTTGCTGTAAAGAAAACACAGTAACTCACATCAATTTATTACAAGAATCTCTGAAATAGTTCAGTAAAATGCAAAAGGGAAGACAGTAGTACTACAAGAAGACATAACAGACTCATTGAAAACAAGCAACCATTTCTTCTTGTGGCTAACATATACCTGAGAGCTGGGAGCCATCGATCTAAGAGATATGCTGTGGTTGAAAAAAAAAACAAAACAAGCAGCAGAAGTGAATGAGAAAAACATGACTGACATCTGAGTCAGCAGGCCAGTTGAAAAAGTAACTAAGGAGATTTTTAAACAAGTAGCAAGTTTAGAACTGCAATGTAATGTAGGAATTGTAAAATGACTGGGGCAGAATCTAAGTTCCATGTTCAGACTTACGCTAAAAAAGCAAACAGAGGGAGGAGGAATGGAATGGACAGAGACAGAGGTCAATTTGCTCATTTGCCAAGAACCTTCTCCTGTAGACTATATTGTACGAAGAGATATGGCCTCATAACCCATGACTTATTGTCTCCTTCCTGGGATATAATATGCTTTGGCTTGTGTGCCAACCACTAAAGCAGTTTCAGCATTAGTGAACTAGAAGAAGGCATACATCGTTGCCGTTTAATAATTAATGTTAAATGAACATGTCTGACTTTGCCATCTGCTATACGTTGCTGCCTCCTAACTGTGAATATTAAGTTCTCTTCAGTTACTTTTTGCCACTACTACTGAACAAGTCTTTGAGGGGAGAAGGGAGGTTATCACGATATACATTTATTTCTGCTGCTACTGTCTTTTTATATTTTCTTGCACTTTAAAATCCTTCCTACAGAATGCTGTCAAGATGAAACTCAGGACATGTCTCATGTGTCTATTGTATAATAATTTTGATGTGTCTGATAATGTCCTAACTACTTCCACTAGAGTCCCCCCTGAAATAAACTTTAAATGCACATTCATTAAAGATACATGCAGATCCTATGTACATGTCTAAATACATTTAACTGGTGTACATGCATCATTCAGTGTACTTTTACTGACATAAGTGGTTAATTTTAAATATAGCCTGCATGTGAACTCATTCACTCATACATAATGTGAAACTGTGCAAACTTGTGAATGAGCTTTTAATTTAAATGAAAATGGAAAATAAATATGTGCAGATGCATGTACAGTGTTTGAAACGGCAGAAGCACAGGCAGCCACATATCAGATTAGTACATTCATACCTTGAACATTGAAATCTAAATGTATACATAAATGGATAAATATCTAAATATCTATAGACACAATTCACTCAGATGAGCTTCAGACCCATTGATACATATTTAATTAATTTAGACAATTTGCTACAGACCACACTAGACAGGATTCATTAGATTTTGCATGTGTTCTGGATGAAGGAAACAGTTGTAAGTTAGGTCTTTAAGGGACAGACTTTTGCACTAGTACATAAACTAACATCTATGCATAGATGTAAATCACCTAATCTTTTCCAAGGAAACAGAAGTCCCCTGCATAAAAGCAATGTCTTTCTTAAACTGAAGCTTTCCTGTCATTGGTAGATGTATGCAGGCTGGACATAACTTAACAAGGAATTTATAATTAATACTTAAACTTTACAAATAATGACAACCTATGAGTACATGAGAACTATATGCATTTCTACAGAAAGAGGGTTAAAAATAATATAACTAAAGTAATATTTAAATCCAGAAAGGGCAGCGAGGTAGTTATTATCCTGTTGGAAGAATCCTTCCTTTAGGATTTGCTATTGTGGTGAATATATCATATAGCTATACTATCTTACCTTAGGAAGAACTCCAGAATCTGTTATCAAAATGGGAGAAGTCCAGGCATGATTAATTCATAGTATTGGGCAGCTGCAAAATGTTCCTCAAAAACTGCCCTTTCAAATCTTGCTGTTTTCTAGCTTAAATGTTTAGTGAGTGTGTTTATAGATAGATCTACTTTAGAAGGTGGCCATTTGAAGTTCAAAGTTTTTTGACACTTCAAAAACCTAATAAAAACAATTATTTTTTATGTTTATGCAGGGGGCAAGCCCCCTTGCATCGCCATCCCCCCCGATAATTAAATATACCAACTCCGAGATCGCACTGCAGTGAAGAAAACAGTAATCCTATTCTGCACTGCATGGCGATCTCCATTCAAAATGTTCGAAGTTTCAAAATTTCAGTCTTATGGTCTCAGCCTTTTGAAGTTCAAAGTTTTGAAACTTCAGGCTTCTGAAGGGGATTCATATGAACACATATCCAGGACACAACTACACATATTACTTGTCTCACACACTGTTAAACCATGCATCAGAAGTTACAGAAACCTTAGTCAAATGTGCCTGGTGATATCTATCATCTTAACATTTATCATAACAAAGAGCATTATACTGAAAAAAAGTCACCTTGCCATAATCTGCTTACTAACAGACAGGTCTTGTTTTGTGTGCATAGAAAAGATAAGTAGATGATCAGGTTTTATGAAGTTTGTTGTGCATCAGTCCACACAATATCTACGTTGCCCATCTGCATGAAGAAAGAAATCAGGTAGCTGAAATGACTGGCTCAAGAAGACATCTGAGAAAATGGGCAAAGCTGACATTCACAAGAAAAAAAAAACAGTATGTGGTGTAGAAGTAAGCTTTCATCTAACCCCAAACTCTCATATCTGTAAATAAACCAACTCAAAGATCACATAATCTAAGACAGAATGGGAAACTTTATGATACCCACAATTTCATTGTCTGTCTCAAACCCCTGCTTGCTAACTGGTGGACTTGAGATTTGACTAAACCTAGTAGATGAATTACATTCCAATTAAATTCATGTCAATGGACTACCTATATAACAAGAAGGCTTCTACTATAAACAATTAAGCATTTCTTTGAACTCTGGAAGGGTAAGGAAGGTATAGTGTCAGCTACAAACTGATGTTTGAACATCAGTAATCATTTAGTCTGAAGTTAATGCCACCAAGAAGAATAGTTTCCAAAAGGAAATTTAATTTCACAAAATAAGCTTGTCCAAAAGTGACAATGCCATGTTTTCTGTCATTAAGCTCAAATCCCAAACAGTAAATGATGCAGAGGCTTGGGAGGCATTAATCTCTTTGCTTTGTGGCATGATTTTTCAGCCACACAGAGCAGTACCAGTGCGGACCCTGACAATAATCACTTTTACCATATTTTTATTTTAAAAAGTTTATAAAGAACTTAAGCTTGTCTCAAATTAGTTCTTGCTAGTATATTTCATTACTGCAATTAATTTACTGAAAACACCTACCCTGAACTAATTAAAAAATACTTTAATTTAAACCCAGAAATGGGGCTGTCAGGATGTTAACCAGTATATAGTATTCTTTCTACTCTCAAAAATTAAGATGAGATTATTTTCAAAACTATCTCACGTTACTTTACAAGCTAAGAACTCACACAAGCTATGTAGGAAAAAAATAAGTTAAGTCCTTTCTGTATTCCCTCTTAATTTTGAATCAGGAAAGTGAACTAATCAGACCTGCTATCTGATCTCTGGAAAGCTATTATTTTAGAAATGAACCTTCATTTGAAGGAGGCCATCACAAAGTTAATTGTGGACTGTGTATATAAGACACCATTCAGTTCACAACACAGTTTATTTTATATTTAAAAAAAAATAGAAAACAACAATTATAGTCATATTTACTTTTTTAGCTGCGGTGGTGGTGCTGCGGTAGCGTTGTCACCTCCCAGTAAGACGTTGTCCTGTTCGATTCTCAGCTAAAGCATCTTCTGTGTGGAGACATGCGTGAATGGGCGTACCTTCGTTGAAGGTTGTGCGTCAGGGCTGGCAACTCAGTACGTAAAAATCTACTGTCAATCATTAGCGGACCGGAGTTCCGCTGTGGCGACCGCTAACCGGGAAAAGCCGAAAGATACAACAGAGTCATATTTACTTTTTACTGTACTCAGTGGTGGCATCTCCATCCTATTTGTAAGTACTACAGTGGACTTAGATTTAATATTTAAGGTGTTCTATAAACAGCCCCCATCGCTGAAGGTAGGCCAGGAAAATACTAGTAATACCTGAGACAGTCTGTGTATATGAGAAAGCACTGCGGTACTTCTGTGTGGTATGGTGATCTATTTTTTTACAAGTTTACTTTCAGATATTCTGCTATCTGGAAAAGGAAAACATGGTTCACCTTTCTGTTATGAAAAAGCGATGCTGGTAAAATAAATTATAATTCTTCCAAACAGAAATGTATATCTTATTTTCTTCCAATGATATATAGTGCTTGGGAAGTTTGATGATTGTGAATAACAGAACAAGAGTACTGGAAATTACTGGAAGGGCACTTAGCCTGTAAAAAAGAAAGCCCTGAATTTTCAAGGTTGGGGATATGGATTTTATTTTTCCTCTGTTATATTGCTGCTTGATGGATGCAGCGACTAAAGCTCACATAACACACATTTTTGGAAATCACTGTGAGGTTAGTTAATCTGTATAAGCAACATACCTGCTTTTCCTCAGCACAGTAAAACACATTTTACTTTTCCCTCATTTGTATAGTTGCTGGACAGATTCATTAAGTGAAGATCAAGTAACAAAACTGTGGAAATGATAGGAGGATGTTTATTCTGGAAAACACAAGCTAGTTGTCATTTACCATTTGGAGAAGTATATTTTATATATATATATATATATATATATATATATATATATATATATATTTATTTATTTATTTATTTATTTATTCAGTTTTATGACGGGGAAGTCCACTGGAACAAGAAAAGCCCATTTTCAGTGGAGGCCTGGGGAGAAAAGCTCCAGTAACATGTTACAGACAATTAAACTTAGAAATTAAAAATACATCAATGTTAGGCAAGAAATATACTACAAAAATATCATACAACATACATACAAAGAACATCATAATGCAGCACAGAAATATACACAGAGCAATATAACATAATTGTTGTGGTGGGTAACCAGTATAGTACAGACTGGGGTAATAAAACAGTAATTGAGAGGAGAAATACAGGTAATGGAGTGTTGATGTGAGATGTTGGGATGTCAAGAAATAATCTTCATATGGTATATAAGGTCATCCACGTGCAGTAGAATTGTCCAGTACTGTAAAGTGGGGTGAACTGGTAGTGATGAGAGGGTATGGGGGGACATAGGAGAGTGACATGGACATGCCCATTTTGAGGATAGATGCAAGAACAAGTGAGATTTAAAATTGGCATGATAAGAAATATTCCGAAGGGGCAGAGTTCCATAATTTAGCTATAGAGCAGGATAGTAGAAGTTGGCCTGGGGGATGTGAGGGTTTGTAGATTTGTAGGAGATTTTGTTTTCTGATCAGAGACAGCAGTTAGGAGTATAGGAGGTTAAGGCGGTAGTGAGGGATGGGCAGTTGGAAGGATTGAAGATGAGTTTGTGGGCATTGGTGAGCTGAAGGAATTTCAAGTAGTTGGAAGTTTGAGCCATTGCAGGGACAGGAGGGATTGGCAGTGGTGGGTAGAATATTTAGAATTGGTTGCGAATTTGCTTATTTTATGGTAGCAGGACTCAAGTTTGGAGGTGCTTCATACAAAAGTGAGGGGAGAAGGTAGGAAAATGGTGAGGTTTTTTTGGGTAGAGGGGCTGGGATAGCAGTTGTATCTGTAGAGAAGTCCTAGTTTTTGGTGTTTATTTTTTTTTTTTTTACGGTGGAGTGGATATGTATGTCGAATTTTAGGTTTTCATCAATGGTAATGCCTAGCAGCTTGGTACTGGATACAATTTCGAGGGAGGAGTTGGTTTGGCTGAGTATGGGAAAAGAGTTTTTGTCAATAGTATTGTTTATAGAAGGTATGGAGATCATCAGTTTAGTTTTAGTAGCATTTAGGGCCAAGTGATGGTTTTGCATCCAGGTTTTGGTTTTAGAGAAGGCAGACTGAGTTTTGAAGAGAAGTTCAGAAGGGGAGTGAGCTAAGCAGATTGCTGAGTCATCTGCGTACTGTATGAGAGAGGATTCAGGGATGGTGCAGTGGAAGTTGTTGATAAATATATTAAAAAGGGGGGGATCAAGCACAGAACCTTGGGGTACCCTGGTGTGTGTGTGTGTGTGTGTGTGTGTGTGTGTGTGTGTGTGTGTGTAAATATATATATATATATATATATATATATATATATATATATATATATATATATTCATATATTCCATAGCAAAGATGAACACAAGTCACCAGGATGGCACTTATTCTGGACAAACCAGAAGACTACTACTCTTCCAGATGAGGAAATATAAAGCTGACTACTCCATTGACATATTGCTGCTAAATTACTAGAAGACAGTTTAATGAGATAAAAGCTAAAAATAGGTCAGAAATGTGCAGCTGACAGTACTATGGAGATTTTTTTGTTTGTTGACCATCAGCTTTTTCCTTCCCCATTAATCCATTCATTCCACCTGGGCCCTGAGAGCCGAGGATCAGGTGAGCTGGGTGTATGAATGTTATCCTTGCAGAGGAGTGTTTTTTTTTTTCCCTTTTACTGAAGTCCTGGCTTCCCACTGTATATGCTTGTCAGTTATCCAAGGGGTTGTCATACAATGGGCTTTTGTGACGTATATCCACACATCCTTATATGATGTGATGTGATAAAACAGCCCTGCCACCTTTATGGACAACCATTTCCATGTGATCCCTGACCCAAAGAGCTGCACACTCCTCTTCCCTGAATAGAAATGAGTAAACTAAGTCTCTCCATTCCTCTCCCCTCCTACTCCAGCTCCATCAGTTGCCTGTATCACAAGAAATGTAACTAGTTGAAATGGGGTCACCTGGGGCATAGTCATGGCTTTACTTTTCTATGTCAACAGAGCTGGCTACTCTGGAGGACATGTCTGTGGACAGTAGATCATGTGAGGCTACCATTAGTAAGCCACTAATAACATCATCTAATACAGATGATGGGCATGACACAGACAGTACACACTGTAAAGTCATGGGAATTTCAGTACTACATTTTGCATCTTGTGTTAGCACAGACAATGATTTATCAAAGTACTTCTACCAGAACTTAATACACACAGGCCTCAACTGGAAATATCCACTGCAGTTAGCAAAGGAACACCTATGAGAACAATGACCACAGTAAACATAGGGTATAAACAACAACATCTATTAACAAATTCAATCCTAAAATGCTGTTTTTGTACATTTCCAGTTCTCACCCATAGCTCCTTATGGCATCCAGACCTTTCTGGATCATAGAGAGGTCTTTATCCCTCTATACTATCAGAAATGGCCTTGAATTAGCTTGTTTAACAAGCATGCAGTTCTGAATGTTAGTTATGTGTGAGTGGGGTTTCAATGTGTGTGCTTTTAGGGTTAGAGTAAGGGTTATAGAGGGGGATAAATATGTTTGTATGCTTGGGTACTGATACATTTGAATAGTGTGTGTGTGTGTGTGTGTGTGTGTGTGTGAGTGTCTATATATATATATAATATATATATATATATATATGGATTCGTATCACTTCACTGAAAGACCATTTCACTGAGACCAAATCACCTAAAGTTCATTTCACCTAAAACTCATTTCACTGACAAGTAGTACTCTAAGGCAAGTCCCACGTATATATCCTTTTTCTCACTGTAGTGCGATCCTGGTGTTAGTGTATATATAGTTGTGGGGGGCATAGTCCTCCACCTAGTTCGGTTTTACCAAATAATGTAAAACAAAACCAGACAACAGAAAACCAAACACTCACACCCACCTAACTATATATACTAACACCAGGATCGCACTACAGTGGAGAAAAGGACATATACCTTTGACTTGCCTTAAAGTAGTACTTAATTTGGTTTTCTGTTGTCTGGTTTTGTTTTATATTATTTGGTAAAACCCCAATGTGGGGGGCTGTGCCCCCTACACCCCTCTAACTAGACATATACCCATATGGTTACCACTGGTTACCCACCACAACAATTATGTTATATTGCTCTGTGTATATACCTTCGACTTGCCTTAGAGTACTACTTGTCCGTGAAATGGGTTTTAGGTGAAATGAGTTTTAGGTGATTTGGTCTCAGTGAAATGGTCTTTCAGTGAAGTAATACGAGTCCATATATTTATAGGGGCTACTTTAAAACACTGAAATTTCCTAACATTGAAATTCAAAACATTGAGACCATAACATCAGTAATGCAAAACACTGAAAACCCAAAACAACGAAACCTCAGAACACTGAAACTTTGCTTCATAACATTTAAAACTACAAAGCACATGTAAATATTATCCCCTCCAGCTATAACACTACCAAACTAACAAACACACTTTTTCCTACATTTCTGCAGGGAGGCAAGCCCCCCCCTGCATCCCCCACATGGGGAGCTCTGCCCCCACACACCCCAAAAATTAAATATACCAACTCCTAGATCGCACTACAGCGGAAAAAATTTAATTTCCTAACCCCACTGTAACATGATCACCATACAGAATGTAAACATATGAATGTGTTGCTTTCATGGAAGTGAAGTTAGTGTTCTGAGAAGTGCTAGGAGAAGTGAGTACGGGAAAAAGTGTTTATTTCGCCAAGCTGTACGTGTTTTTAGGCCATACAGATAAGTGATTTAGACATTATGTTTACATTCTGCATGGTGATCGTGACACAGTTTGGTTAGGAAATTAACTTTTTCCCACTGTAGTGAGATCTTGGAGTTGGTATTTTAAATTTATGGGGGTGGGGTGTGCAGCTTGCCCCCCTGCAGAAATGTAGTAAAAAGTGTGTTTGTTAGTTTGGTGTTGTGAAGGGGGTGTTATATACATCTGTGTTGTAGTTTTCAAGGTTATGATGCACACTTTCAGTATTCTGAGTGTTCGTTGTTTTGGGTTTTCAGTGTTTTGGGATTTCAGTGTTATGGTCTCCAATGTTTTGAATTTCAGTGTTATGAAATTTCAGTGTTTTAAAGTAGACCCATATATTTTGATATATATATATATATATATATTTATATATATATATATATATATATATTTATATATATTTTTTTTTAGAAAATCAAAATTCATATCAGTGAGATGATATGATCGAATTTCCAAAAACTGGAATATTAAAAAAAAAAAAAACACAAAAAAATCTATCTTTTTTACATTTTTGCAGGGGTGCACCACCACACACCCTGCAAATTATATATACCAAACTCTGAAATTGCACTACATTGAGGAAAATGGTAAATGTCTCAATCCTCACAGTACCGTGATCTCCATTCAAATCTTTGAGTTTTCAGAAACTTGATCATATTGTGTCGCCGATATAAATTTTGTGTTTCTGAAAACTTGATCAAATGATAAGGATCCATATACACACACACATATATATATATATATATATATATATATATATATATATATATATATATATATACAGACACACACACACACACATACACATATGAATGGTAAAATTACCATTACATGACGTGGATCGTAATCTTGAATTATATAATGCAGTCATTTTTTTTCCAAAGAATTCTTACTGCAACCTGTAACTAACATTAAATTATAATCAAATTTAGACAGCAAAAAAGACATACTTTAACAGTTGTCTAGCATTATCTGTTAAACACACCTTACAGAATATAACTGAGTTAGTATAATGTGAATTTTCTTACACAATTACTCTGAGTATCACACTTTAATATCCAGACTACTCCCACCGTATGAAACATGTTCATTTGTGCCCCAAATCTCATAGGTTCATAGGTAAGTACTAGGCTAGCTGCCCTTGCAGGCCATTATAAGCCTAGCCAGTTTCCTTTTTTGTGCTCAAAATAACCTATCCTATTCGGTTATAGAATGGCCTTACCCATCCCATGGAAAATAATTATATATTTCCCATAATAAGAATAAATGGAATCATACCATAGATAATGTCAGTAGACTTATGCATGGGATAAGACATTTAGGAGCTGCATCTTTCCATTAGTTTTACAGGGATGTTCTTGTGAAATTTTTCTATTTCCCATCCATAGATCTAAGTTGCACTTGAAAATGGACAGGGATAAACTTTCTTTTATGTGGATGGGGAGTCTGTTCCACAGCAGCAGTATCCTCTTGAGATATACTTGTCTGTCCAAACCATTCTGTTGATGCTGCTGAAAAGGTTTAGATCAATAGACCAAGTATTTCTGATGCCATTTGACTTGTTGATGTGCAGTAAATCCATTGATAATGGGTCAGATGATGTCTTGTATGCCAGACATAGGTAACTTTGCATTCTGTAGAACACCAAGTATAGTGAAAGGGCTTTGAGTCAGTCCATGTAGGACATGTTCTTTATCCCTTGTATCCTTTTAGTATGGTATCTCTCTGAGCGTTCCACTTGTTGCATGTGTCTGGACAGATACATGCCTAAGGGGTCATTATATTCAATGACAGGCCAAATGAGGGTTGAGTAAAGGATCAATGACATCCCTAGATCTAGACACAATCACTTTGTTTATAATCAATGCATATAAAAGGACTTTCTTACAACAACAGACACATGTTGGTCACTGTGCACATGAGTTCCCAAATCCTGAACAACTGGGTCAACTGTTAGGGGTATATTGTCAATGTGGTAGTTCCCCAGGGTAGATG
Source organism: Protopterus annectens (assembly GCF_019279795.1). NCBI lineage: Eukaryota > Metazoa > Chordata > Ceratodontiformes > Protopteridae > Protopterus > Protopterus annectens. Next base: position 427,911,694 of record NC_056747.1, on the reverse strand, counting down.
ACTTCCCAAAGACTACAACAATGCATTTTTTGGCATTTAGTTTCAGACCACGAGTTTGACACCAATTATTTATTGAGACAAACCTTCCTGCAGGATGGCTAAGTCATTTGGGGAGTCTATCACTGCTCCTAGCTTGCAGTCATCTGCAAACTTAGTCAGCCAGAACCCTTTGGTATTGGCATTTTACTTCAGAAAAGTAGATGCCAAACAGGAGAGGTCCCAGCACAGATCCTGGGGGGTGGGGTCCACTGGTAACTGGTGTAATTGTGGAGGTAACTACCCCTATTTTGTTTATATGTGTCCTATCTGTGAGCCAGTTGGCAATCCAGCAAGTGACATAGGGGTTTATTCCCAGTTTATTTAGCTTTTCTACTATGCCTGAGTAGGGAATTGAGTCAAACGTTTTGGCCAGGTTATTGTGTACCATTTTGCCTTCATCCATTGCTTTGATCTTTTCAAAAAAATTTGCCAGGTTAACTTCGTGTGACCTGCACTTGATGAATCCAAACTGAGACAAATATAATGTTCGGAGGTTCCCCATGTCCTGATCGATTAGTTCCATGATAAATGTTTCCATACCTTTAGATATGAGGCTGATCAGACTTATGGATGTGTTTTTGCCTAGGTCTGTAGAAGGTCCTACCTTATGCAGGGAAATGACTGTAACTGTTCTACATTCACTTGGAACAAACCCTGTATGGAGGCTGAGACCGAACAATGTTGTTAGGGGAGTGGCTGAATCATGCTTCATGCTATTTAAGATGCATCATGGGATATTGTCATGACCCATCGATGCAGTGTTTTTAGCTTTTGATAGCACTTTTAGGATTTGGCCTTGTGTGATGGCTGGATCTCATATAATTATACTTTAGGCAATTCCTCAAAGACAACATGCTTGTGTTTAAGACACATTGGTTAATAAAGAATGAACAAAAAAAAAATAACAATACTGTAACTTTTGACATTTAGCAGACACATTTTCTAAGACGTATATATGTACCTGCAAGCCATAACTTTGCCTAAATGCTGCAGATTAAGTAGCACAATATTATAATCACAGCTTCGAAGGTCAGTTCACATTGTCAAAATGGAATTATTTTCTAAACAGAAGGGCAGAGTTCTAAGAATTTCAGTCATAATTCATGTAATGGGGGTCTAAAGGAAACGTGTAGAAAAGGTTGTATTGAAAAAATTGTGAGATGGACATTTTTTGGTCCTGAGCTGAAATTCCCTCAAACATGAATCAAATTAAAAAGGCAATTAAATTTCATTGCTTGACACCTAACTGGAGAATGGTTTACTATGAAAAGGTTGAAATTCATTTGGTCGACGTTCATTTGGTCAAAATCATTACATCAACAGGTCATAATATCGACGTCAAAATGTCTACATTTAAATGAATGGTCGACACACACCTCAAACTAACACTAGTGTTTTTGCAGGGGAGCTGTGCCCCCCTGCACCCCCCACACCCCCACTACTTATATAGTACAACTCCAAGATCGCACAACAGTACTGACAAGGATAAATCCTTGCCTGTTGTCAACATAAGGTCGGCAGAAGATCGACAGCACTGTCTGTCGACCAAATGAGCTACTTAATATTAATTAGTCGACCAAATGAACGTTAGACCAAATGAATTTCAACATTTTGATAGTAAACCATGGAGAACATGTGGCTGTGTTTCCGGGAACATATTGACTGGGCATATCCAAACTGTAGGTTCAAAGAAAAATGATAGCGTCAAGGCTTGACCAAGCTATCCAGAAATTTGTATTCCATAAGGAAACTTCAGATTACATGGGTAGTAGGCAAGAAAGCAATAGTTTATTCCATAGCTGAAACAGTTCCAGAATCACAAAATAGTTTCTCCTTACTTCTAAGCCACAGTTACAAGACAATGTGCTAAAGTTATTCATCTCTGGCTGTTAATGCACACAAAGAAAGTCTAACTGCAGTCAGTACCTAGATATAAACTTTTGCTTGATCATGCCGTTAAAATCAATGACCTACAAAGGAAACAATAGAACCACAAGTACCCTTAGTGGCCCCCTGATACTTATCCTCTCACTTAATTGGCATAAAATATTTTATAAATTATACAGATAGAACCAGCTGACCTAATTACTTGATTTTCTTAAGGTAACAAATGTCCAAGATGTAGCTTTTCACTCTGAGTACATACTGTCACAAGTAATGTGCCAAATACCTAAACATGAGACTTCACAAAAAATTCGACAACTGTGTAGTGGAACAGCTGCAGGTAGAAGTCAGTAACAGTATTACTAAAACTGTGCTTTCTTTGTATGCTGCGTTCTTGGGGTTGAACTTAAGGGATTAAAATGCACTTTATGATGAGAAAAGTTTGGGCAGAGTTATACTTCACATTCCCATGTATAGAACTCCTAAACCTTCACAAAATGTCTGACGGTGTAAAATTGTCCAAATGCTTATATGATTAGTTTTAAAATTACTTAAATAAGATTAAGTATATTTTTAAATTTCTGTTTTGCTATCTGGTGTGCATCTAGATAAGATGTTAATGTTCATCTGGATGGAATATCCTGGTAAACAAATGCAAATCAAGCAAGCAGTCAGTCTCATTTGTAATATTATAACTCTTTTTCACACAAAAAAAGAATTATGCAGTTATTCAGTTTGGCAATTACATTATCTAGTCAATTAATCAATTATTTAATAACAAATTCATCTAAGCAACTACCTCATTCATTATGTGAGATTCCAACTACCTAGTTCTATTCTTAACTTGACTTTTTCTCTAATTATGTTCTTGCCCAATTAATTAGACAGGTCACCGTAAAGGGTTTGCATTACCCTTGTCTTTAAACTGTCCTTTTCATGTGTATATTGAAGTTTGTGTTCTATTATATATCTTTTGGACTTCATTTCATTTTTGATAATCATGTTTTTTGCTACATGCTTCCCAATTTCCTACCCCATGCAGAGATGTGATAAAGGAGCTGAATACTCAGATTGTGTATTGCTCTGTTGTTGTTTGCAACTATGGAAAGTCGAGTGCAATTATTAAAGGGAAAGAAAGAAAGAAAAGAAAATCTCTGAAAAATATCAGCTACCACGCTTGTGATATGTAGTAAATTAATGACTACAAAATTTTAGTTTGAAAGCATTAAATTGTTCTGTTTACAATTTTGTACCGAGAAATAATAACTTTTCCACATATTATTTGCTGTTTGGTATTTTATACCATATTTTAATGTAATTTTCCTGTGCCTTACCTCATAAGAAGCATTAGTTACAAAGCAAGGTGATTTTGCAAAGTTAAAAATGTTGGGTCATTTATTAAACTGACTACTGCCATGGTTATGAAGTACTTGGAAGTCATATTATACTGGATGCTAAACTGTAAAAAAATCCAAAATAATGAACTTACCCTTTCTGCACCAAAAATGTTTAAAATCATATTACTGTTCTCAGATTGATGAACATGGTCAGCCTACTACCCAGCATCTGATTTCCATACTCATTATGAAGTCTTCCTTCAGGATTGAACAGCATACTGCCACTGCAACAATTCTAAAGTCGTCAATCTAAAGAGCCGGAGGCAAAGAACCAACCAAGCTACTTAATTCTTTGCCATATACATTTTATTTATTTATTTATTTTTATTTAAGTTTGATGACCGGGGAAGTCCACTGGGCCAAGAAAAGCCCATTTTCAGTGGAGGCCCAGGGAGAAAAGCTCCACAATAATTGCAAGTTACATTTCACATGTTACAAATAGACATAGTTCATACAGCTAATTAAACATTTACAGATAAGCTCCATGATATTTGCAATTGGCTTGTCACAATGTTACAAAAAAGAAAAGACATAATTCAATACAGAAATTTCAACATTTACATAAAGTGAATATTTTTGTTATAAACTCAATTGTAGGTTTAACATTTCAAAATATATAGCTACTAGCCATTAGTAGGTTAGGAAAATATTATGTATGGAGAAGGTAATAGTATAACTGAGATTGGAGAGTATAGTACAATAGATATTAGAGAGAAAATTAGTTTTTGGTAGGGGAGGGATTGTTTTGGGTGGGATGAAGTAATAGTAGAGGTAGTTGGATGAGTCAGTGGAATGGGGGGTTTAAGTTGCAGCATGGCAAGGGCATTCCCATTTGGAAGAAAGGTGAGAGAGTAGCTGAGATTTGAAATTTTATGGTTAGGTAGGTTGCGTAGGTGTGTTGGAAGAGAGTTCCACTTTTTAGCTAAGGAGTGGGACAGCAGTAGATGACCAGGAGGTCATGCAGGTTTGTGGACCTGAAGGAGATTTTGGTTTTTGGATCTGAGTGAGCGGTTGGGAATGTAAGGTTTTAAGGAAGTAGCGAGAGCTGGGCAGTTGGCAGGTTTAAAGATGAGCTTGTGGGCATTGGTGAGTTGTACGTAACTGAGGTAGTTGGGTAGTTCAAGCCAGCTAAGGGTGAGGAAGGAGTGACAGTGGTGGGATGAGTTTTTTGAATTGGATGAAAATTTGGAGATCCTGTGGTAGCAGGATTCAAGTTTGGACCGAAATCCAAGATGGAGCTTGGTGAGAAGAGGGGCACCATACATAAGGGAGGGAAGTAGAAAGGTTGATGCAAGGGTTTGATGGGTGGAGGGGCTTAGGAAGCAGTTGTGCCTGTAGAGGAGACCTAACTTTTGGTGGGTTTTCTTGATTGTGGAGCGGATGTGGCTGTCAAATTTTAGTTCTTCATCAATAATGACACCAAGAAGCTTGGTGCTGGGAACGATTTCAAGAAGGGTGTTGTTTTGGCTCTGTATGGTGAATGTGGATTTGTCAATGGAGTTTTTGGTAGGGGAAAAAACATTTGTCTGGTTTTACTTGCATTTAGTGCCAGATGGTTAGACTGTATCCAGGTTTCTATTTTGGAGAAGGCTAGTTGGGTTTTTGCTAGGAGCTCAGAGGGGGAGAAGGCTGAGCAGATGATTCTTGAGCTATCTGCATATTGGATGATTTATTTATTATTTTATTTTATTTATTTATTTACATTTGTTAATCGGGAAAATCCGACTGGACACAGGTCCTTTTTCAGCAGACGCCCGGGGAGAAAAGCTCCACAATAAAAACAACAATTAAAAACAACAATTAATTTCAAGTTACAAGAAGTATAGGTAGGTTTTGTTTAACAATAGTAGCAAACAGTTATAGTTCAAAATGAAATTATTTAGTTAAATGGTACAACACTTATATCACTGGTGTCATAAAGACTAACAAGTATTTTAATAGCCGAACTATAGATGAGTCTGGGATGGATTGGTGAAAGTTGTTAATGAATAGGTTGAAGAGAAGAGGGCCAAGAACACAACCTGGTGGGAAACACGTGGGTGTGGGAAGGAAGGGGGAGGTTGAAGTTTTCCATTAGACAGCTTGTTGGCAGTTGGACAAGTAGCTGGATAACCAGGTGATGGTGGTGGGAGAGAGGTGTAGGGTGGAGAAATGGGATATAAGTAGGGTGTGTGAGATGGTGTCAAAGGCCTTTGACAGATCTAGGAATACTGTGGATACGAACTTGCCCAAGTCACGTTTGAGGTTTACGGTTTCAAGAAAGAAGGGCAGTCATGGTGCTGTGGCCAGGGTGGAAACTGTGTTGGGTAGGGGAGAGGAGATTGTTTAGTGTTAGGTGTGCCATGAGTTGTGCTTGTATTGTTTTCTTTAGTATTTTAAAAAGAGGGGAAAGGATGGCAATAGGCCTAAAGTTAGTGGTATCACTATTTTTGCACCTGTAGACTACTGTGCACAGGGAATTGTAATACTAGGTCAAGTAACTTGCTATCTGCCAAACCTGGTACATACAGTTGCAGGCATTGTATTGCCTGTGCATATATTTCACATGAACAAGTGTTTAAACATCCATGGATGAAATATATTTTTACTCCCAGATTCTATACAGATTGTAGTACAGCAAATGTGATTTATTTAGCCACATGCAAGTCCTGTGCAGGATTCTATGTTGGTACGACCAACAAGAGATTAAAAGATAGAATTTTAGTCATTCTTATGAGATTAGGACTTGCAATATGAACAATGTACTAGCTAAACATATTAAAGAAAATGTTGGGCAGGAGTTTGTTTTTAAGAGTACTACAAATAATGCATGTAGGTCACCGGGGGGGGGGGGGTGATCTCACTAACTATACTGAAACAGTAGGACTTAAATGGCTCTTGAGGCTACAGGCTGATAAACATCCTGGTATTAATGCTTGTGTCCCTTTAAAACCTGCATTGAAAAGGAGGAAATTGGTTTTATGAAGTGATGAATTAACATAGTTGATTGAACATTTACTGTTTTTAAACTGAGCTGTGATTTTGTGTTTTCATGCTCTGAAGAAGCTTTGGTTTTACAATGTGATTTGTGTTTTCATGCTCTGAAGAAGCTTTGGTTTTACAATGTGAAAGTGCTTATGTGGTCCATTTTTATAAATAAATCCTTTTATTGTGTGAAGCTGTGGTGTTCCTGCCAATTTTTATGCTTTGTATTTTGGCCACCTTTGTGGAAGGGGATAATGTAAGCATAGTGCCAGATAGAAGGGACGTAGGCTTCTTGTATGGATCTATTTATAAGAATAGAGATGGAATAGGCAATGCTGTCTGCTGATTGTTTGAGGAAGGATTTTCATCTACTTCATGAAAACTACATTACTCCCCATGTTATTAATCAGAAGAGATATTGAAAATTGACCAGATTGTGACACTAAGCTGAAATCTTTCAGAGCTTCTATTGAATCTCTTACAGTAGATGGCCAATGGTACATTATTAGTCTGCCTAATTGTGCTACTAATATGCCAGGTCTCTGAATGAGGCCTCTGATGAAGGGCTGGCTAACAAGCAATGAGCATTCAGTGTCAGTAGGACTGCATTCCTCACTGGTTGGGGTCAGTGATATTCCAGTGCACAAGTATTGTCTGATGGAAGTTTAGATAGGAGACAATGTGCAAATAGGCTACATGGCCAGGGAGCTAAGCAATCTGCTGGTCAAAGAAATGCACACAAATAGCTTCAAGTGGTGGTGCTGCGGTAGCGTTGTCGCCTCACAGTAAGACGTTGTCCCATTCAATTCTCAGCTAGAGAGTCTTCTGTGTGGAGACATGCGTGAATGGGCATACCTTCATTGAAGGTTGTGCATCAGGGCCGGCAACTCGGCACGTAAAAATCTACTGTCAATCATTAGTGGACCAGAGTTCCGCTGTGGCGACCCCTAACCGGGAAAAGCCGAAAGACACAACAACCCTGTTGCAAACATTGATTATTATGGAATTTACTTGGCAAAAAAATAAGTACAAATGTGTGTCTCTGGCATGTCACTGAGATAGAGTGTAGTCCCTAAGGTAATGTTAAGGAGCTGCAAGGTATGTGCTTGTCCACTATGTGAAATACTCCACTGAAAACCTTAAGAGAAGCAGAGGCCAAAGCACAACAAAAACATTTACATGGTCTATAGCTTGGATTTTATTTTCACAAATGAGAGGCTTGGTGATTTATATGAAGTAATTATGTGAATGGTCACATGGCAGAAAGAAAGTGAAATGGATGAGTGAGGTAAGGAAAATTACTGTACAACAAATAATGAGGAATGATCACCCCCCACAAACACACACACACACACACACACACACACACACACACACACACACACACACACACACACAGACACAGACACACACACACACACACACACACACAGACACACACACAGACACACACGCACACGATGGAAAAGAAGAAAGATGGCTGAATTATATTTCAGTACTCAGTATTACAGAACCAGGGACATAAATGTCACCCTCTGCTGACTGAATCCTTCAGAACAAAATGACCACTGTAATAAGAAAATATCAAAACCTACTATTCTGAGTTGATATTTCCTGAAGTGATCATAGTAGTAAATGTACAGCACTATGACTTTTTTGTCAACGTACAGAACATCTTGGATTATCTTTGAGAAATGGCAAATGTTGTATTTAACCTGTCTTTGACAGCATATATACTTACAATTTATGGATAAATATTTGAAATGCTTATGCTATCTAGCCGATTTTGTAAAATTAAATGCAAATGATTTTATTTTCAGAACACTACTACAAATGTTCGATTTACTTTTGCAATCCTGTCTCAAAAGAAACTAGAAAACATGTTAAATGATTGCTTTAATGCAAATTTTATACAGAAAATGTGAAAACAAATTTTAGCCTAAAAAACAGTACAGACAGAAAACGTCTTATAGGCATTTAATACTGACTGCTCATAATTTCATTAATAATTATAAAGCACATGTTACAAACATCTTAAAGCTTACATGATGGGCAACACAACTGCATTGATACTTAATTTTTTGCCCAGTGCAGCCGAAGTGACATTAAATGTTTTTCATATATAGTACTTATATTGTCATACTTTTCACATTTCATTAAATATCTCAGCAACCAAGCAACATAGGCATAACTACTTAGCCTTATATGAAATTTCACAGTTAGGGAAGAAAAATGCTGCAGAGAGTATGTGTGTAACTAGAGTAGATGAGATTTACAAAGCATTACAAAAATTATTTACAATGTTTACTGAGATCTATAAAATCCAGTTTTAGACATACTGTTACATTCACAGACTACATCTTTACCCTGCTAATTATGCAATGTGGGTTTCTCAATTAGCATCTTAGAGCTGAAATTCTGATTCAGAGATACGACACCTTAAACCTCTTCTAATTGAGACTCATGGGATATATGCAAATGCTTTGCCTTTTTACCAGTTTAAGGTATTACACAGTGGAAACTCTAGCTTGACTGGGTCTTTCTGGCCGTTATTACTGAATGGTTCATCTTTATGACCTTTTTACCCTTTGGTTTGGATGTTAGTTGGGATATTTCACACTCATTTTAATGTTTATGGGCATCAGCTAGGTTTAAATCCTTGTGTTTCTGAAGTATAGCCAAACAATCCACTTATATTGTGCCGATGAGGTCACTAAAAAGTCTCAGTTATGCATGTCCACAGCTAGTGGAGTTTAGCTTAATTGGTTGAATGTACCCAAAAAGTCATGAGCATTCAGAAGTCATGCAGCTGAAACACTTGATGTCCTTAAGGGGGCATTTGCATATATCCTAAAGGAGTACATTTTAGGACATGAAAGGTATTACACAGTGAAAACTCTTGAATGGTTGGGTCTTTCTTAAAGTTATTACTGAATGGTTTGTCTCTGTGACCTGTTCATCCTTTGGTTTGGATTTCTCTGGTGCTATCTAATACCTAGAGAAAAATCTGAAAATACTTTTTTGAATCTACCTACAAGCCTACTTGCAATTTTAATGATGTATTTGCAACCTACTCAAAGAAGAAATGACTTGTTGATAATAATGGGTGGTAAATGACTTGAGAAAGATGTATTCCTGAAAAACATCTATAATATATTACAGATCAGTGAAAAAAATAATTTCTCTGTGGTCTTTACTGACATCCCTTCATCGGTGGGTACTTATAAATTAAAATGGTATAATCCTTAAAGACTGAACTAAGAAGGGGATGCTACTCAAAGGGAATTCAGTTTATTTATGTTCAGAAAAATCCCATTCTTTCTGCTAGGATTACTCGTCTGTGATACAGTAAGAAGTTACCTGTACCATTTTAGTACATTAGGGACACCATTTGTATATCACCTTCAGGTTCACCACAGGAGATGCTAGTCAAGGCATGCAATTTTACGAGTGCAGTGCTGGAAATATTACTGGAATACCAGAGTAAGACGTATGGACCACAAGGATAACTTTGTTAACATAATTATTAACAAAAGTGATATGGGACAATAAATGTGTTTTTGACCCTATCAAGGTTCAAAGGTTTACCTAGTTACAAAGAAAAGACACATCAATCTACATCAGGAACTCCTATGACATGTACACTGGGTGTGGTAGAACAGTGTGATTATTGGAGTAATCTCTCTTTTAACCAAACCAACTAAGATACACCAGCCCTTTATAGGTATCCTATGCTGAATTCCTAAGGAAAATCTCAGATTTATAAATTACTTGTGATAATGTTTTGCACAGTATTTCTCAATTATTGCAGCAGGCTTGAATGCTCCTGAAATATTTTAAGAAACTGTGACATCTTCCAGGTCATTCATTAAAAACATTCTTAATGCTAGCATTAATAATGGTTACACTCAGGTTATTACACTACCTTTCTAGATTACCTAATATATTTAATATTACTTGCAGTAGCTATAAAATTCCAATGTGCCCTTACCAGATTCTACTGGAACTTAGGAATACAGATGATATGAGTGTCAACTGGGAAGTCACCATAATCGTGAAAAGCCAATTACTTCTGTTTATATCTAGTGAGGGGACTTTACACAATTGACTATGGAATTATTACAAATTAATTCAAGGCATGGGACTGTCATGGGTCTCAGATTTCATCCAATGTACATGACAGATGTGGACTAATTTATCAGCTAATAAATCATCTGATAGATAAATGTGTGCCAGCTACAAAGATGCATGTAGGTGTCAGGCAGCAACAGAAATAATGCATGGGAAGTTCCAGTCATTCAAAATTTCATTAAAATAGTCACTAGTAACATCAAGTTTAAGAAAAGCCTGAGGAAATCTGAAGTCCAATATGAGGAAAAACATGATAGCCATACCACTGTTTAATAAAAAAGGTCTCCCCCCCTAAGCATCTAAGTTCATACAACATGGATACTCTTAACAATATGGCACTGTTGATTGACAATACTGTGATTGTGAAAAAAAGACTAACCATTTTCTGCAAAACATTTTTTTCAGAAATGTTGGTAGTAATTAAAAGTGATCTACTCAAATTATTGTCTCTGATTATCAGAACTTGCCTAAGGTTACTACGGAAATGCCACTGCATCATTAAACTCCATTAAGGCAGATAAAGAAGTTGGACCCAATAGCTTCAATGGCTATTTTTGAATAATATAAAAGAACACCATCATTTTATCACAGATTTCCAGGCATAACTGAATTGAAGGGTACATACCCTTGTGGCTGTTATTCCATATGTTCCTGTATTGTTACAAGTTTTAGGAAAATACATTGTGCCTATTTTTCACCGAGTGGCAGTTTTTCCTGTAATAGTGAAGGTGTAGTGTATGTTCTCAAATATCCCTGTAATTTATTTTATATAGGGGTAAGTAAAAGAAAATTGAAAGTCAGAATAAAGGAACATATAAGGGACATAAAGAATAATAAAATTGAAAGCAATATTGCTATGCATTTTAAAACAGTGCAGGATAGTGATTATTGTTTGTTACAAGTTTCTATTTTAGAACAAGGTTTTATGAAAATTGGTGAAGTATGTGATATTAAGGAGAAACTTTTTTATAAGGAATCCATTTATATTTTAAAATTTAATACTATGGTGCCTGTAGGTTTAAATTTAAAAATTAATTGGAAGCAAGTATTATGTAATTGAATAATTTATTTATTAATTGATGGTGTTATAAAAAGGTTTGTGAAATGTTGTGTAATTTGTATTACTCCTGGAAGGCTGAGAGCCGAGGTGCTAGAGTTTCAGAAGTTTTTCATTAAACCTGTGTTTGTATTGTGGCCGGTTGTGGATTCTTCTCTTTGTTGTTGTCGTTCAAGTTGCTGAATGTAACTGAATGTTATTTTGAGTTTGTATTAACTATATTGTGTCTATTTTTAATTTGTTGTTCATTGTGTTTGTGTCACCATTATGCTCTTTCATCTGTGTTAAAATTGAAAAGGGTTAACTGAGCCAGCTCAACTACTGCACAAACAAATAAGAAATACACAACTGTATGCATACATACATAATATTCACATACCTACATACAATAAGTTGCAACAGGTAGGTGTTACCTACATGCGCAGATTACTTTTGTATGCATCTATTTGTTTGTTTATAAGATGACCACTGTGGAGCACTGCACAGCTGGTATCCTACAGCTAATCATAAACTCTGCAAGGATACATCTGAAGTCCCCTGAACAAATCTCAAAGACCCAGCTAACATGTCAGTCATTTGTTTTGGCCTTATAAGATGCCACTGTTGAGCCTGTTCCCACTTTCTTTCCTTCTTCCCAAGTTGTTATACATTTTACATTGGATAATATTTAACAGCTCAGCATTTATTTATTTTATTGGTTTACTTGTTGGTTAGGCAGGTAAGTGAGCTGGCCAATCCAGGACCACTTTCAAGAATGACACATATGACAAGGACACGGTTAAATACAAATAGATTACAGAAGCAAAAAAAAGCATGCAGGCAAGGGTGGTTGGAGAACTCCACACAGAAGATCGGCACTGAGCATTGGACTCTGAAGTTGTAAGGCAGTTATCTTACTACTCAAACAGCATACTAATGAAACACATGTACTTATTCTGTACTCAGTAGCATGTTTCAGGACATTAAAAGGCACTAGTAAAGCTATGTTTCACTTCTTTTGGTCTGACCACTACATTGCAGTGCCCACCCCTTTTGCCACAATGACTACTCCAATACTTTCCTGGTTAGTGGCTGTTTGCATCACCTGACTGGGTCTCAATGCATGCAGCCATTTACTTTGACAGTCACTCCTAGTGGAAGCAAATGCTACTAGCACCCAGTAAATAATAAGATTAATTGCCTTTATTATGTAACGCATCCTTCACGGTCTTCAAACAAGTCTCCGTGCGTTACAAAGAATCTTCAGCCGAATACTTTCTATATAACATTCTATATAACATTCTGCATAGTTATTTCAGTTTGTAAAATGCAATTTATTATCATTTCAAAAGTCACTGGAAGTGCCCAAGCAACAATTGTCATGATCCCATGTTAAATCACTCCATGACCAGGCATTTTTGCTGTGCACTTCTGTCTGTACCCTGTCTTGGAGTGAATAAATAAAATCCACATAAAATAAAATCCTGTCTGAAATTATTGTGAATGAGAAAGGACAGTACTACAGTATCCAAAGTTTGTAAATGATTCCTCTGGGAATTCACTATCACTATAAAAATGTTTTGCTTGTTTTGTTTCCTCTTCAAACAGAAAAAAAAGGTCCCACATCATTATCTGGCACCCTTACTCAGTTGAACTTCTTACTATATTACCACCCAGAGAATTATCCTTCATTCGTATGTACTTACGTTTCAGAATATTGAGAACAGCAGCTTTTAGATTGTGGAGATGGCACCTCTTTGATCTGAAATCCATCTGCAGATTCAGGGAAGCAGAGCAGCATAATTCAGTGACATTCATCATCGCTCATGTCCATGTGTGGCAAAGTTTGAAAATGTCTTCCATGCAATACGTCACAATGCAACATAGCACTGAAAATGATCAAGTATGTGTCCTAACTCCAGTCTGTAAGTGCATGCACATTTGTTCACAGACTACAGGGGATGTTAAAAATCTAATTCAAAAATAGTGAAAATTAAATGTGATAATCCTGCAATGAGTATAGTGAACTCTGTCACAACCTGCTGTGGGACAAGAACCTACACTTACAGTTATCAGTACCAGCAGTATAAAACATGTATTAGAATATAACCCAAAGGGTTTGGGAAATCACAAACCTATGGATACATTTAAATGTGAATACGTTATACAATGTAGGTTAATTTGTGAAGGGCCCACCATTATGATAAAACGATGGGGAGAAATACAGGATCTCCTGTTTTTAACTGTTAATCATTTGGTGTGGTTTACATTGCTTTGTGTGGATCACCTGAGGCATTTTATCTAGGCAAAATGATTAGGAGGTTAGATATACAGATGAGGGAACATGTATATGATATAAAGAAGAAAGGTACTGAGAATGCCCTATTTATGAGGGAACATGTATATGATATAAAGAAGAAAGGTACTGAGAATGCCCTATTTATGAGGGAACATGTATATGATATAAACAAGAAAGGTACTGAGAATGCCCTATTTATGAGGGAACATGTATATGATATAAAGAAGAAAGGTACTGAGAATGCCCTATTTATGAGGGAACATGTATATGATATAAAGAAGAAAGGTACTGAGAATGCCCTATTTATGAGGAAACATGTATATGATATAAAGAAAGGTACTGAGAATACCCTATTTATGAGGAAACATGTATATGATATAAAGAAGAAAGGTACTGAGAATACCCTATTTATGAGGAAACATGTATATGATATAAAGAAGAAAGGTACTGAGAATGCCCTATTTATGAGGAAACATGTATATGATATAAAGAAAGGTACTGAGAATACCCTATTTATGAGGAAACATGTATATGATATAAAGAAGAAAGGTACTGAGAATGCCCTATTTATGAGGAAACATGTATATGATATAAAGAAGAAAGGTACTGAGAATGCCCTATTTATGAGGGAACATGTATATGATATAAAGAAGAAAAGTACTGAGAATGCCCTATTTATGAGGGAACATGTATATGATATAAACAAGAAAGGTACTGAGAATGCCCTATTTATGAGGAAACATGTATTTGATATAAAGAAAGATACTGAGAATGCCCTATTTATGAGGAAACATGTATATGACATAAAGAAGAAAGGTACTGAGAATGCCCTATTTATGAGGAAACATGTATATGATATAAAGAAGAAAGGTACTGAGAATGCCCTATTTATGAGGGAACATGTATATGATATAAAGAAGAAAGGTACTGAGAATGCCCTATTTATGAGGAAACATGTATATGATATAAAGAAGAAAGGTACTGAGAATGCCCTATTTATGAGGAAACATGTATATGATATAAAGAAGAAAGGTACTGAGAATGCCCTATTTATGAGGGAACATGTATATGATATAAAGAAGAAAGGTACTGAGAATGCCCTATTTATGAGGGAACATGTATATGATATAAAGAAAGGTACTGAGAATGCCCTATTTATGAGGGAACATGTATATGATATAAAGAAGAAAGGTACTGAGAATGCCCTATTTATGAGGGAACATGTATATGATATAAAGAAGAAAGGTACTGAGAATGCCCTATTTATGAGGGAACATGTATATGATATAAAGAAGAAAGGTACTGAGAATGCCCTATTTATGAGGGAACATGTATATGATATAAAGAAGAAAGGTACTGAGAATGCCCTATTTATGAGGGAACATGTATATGATATAAAGAAGAAAGGTACTGAGAATGCCCTATTTATGAGGGAACATGTATATGATATAAAGAAGAAAGGTACTGAGAATGCCCTATTTATGAGGGAACATGTATATGATATAAAGAAGAAAGGTACTGAGAATGCCCTATTTATGAGGGAACATGTATATGATATAAAGAAGAAAGGTACTGAGAATGCCCTATTTATGAGGGAACATGTATATGATATAAAGAAGAAAGGTACTGAGAATGCCCTATTTATGAGGGAACATGTATATGATATAAAGAAGAAAGGTACTGAGAATGCCCTATTTATGAGGGAACATGTATATGATATAAAGAAGAAAGGTACTGAGAATGCCCTATTTATGAGGGAACATGTATATGATATAAAGAAGAAAGGTACTGAGAATGCCCTATTTATGAGGGAACATGTATATGATATAAAGAAGAAAGGTACTGAGAATGCCCTATTTATGAGGGAACATGTATATGATATAAAGAAGAAAGGTACTGAGAATGCCCTATTTATGAGGGAACATGTATATGATATAAAGAAGAAATGTACTGAGAATGCCCTATTTATGAGGGAACATGTATATGATATAAAGAAGAAAGGTACTGAGAATGCCCTATTTATGAGGGAATATGTATATGATATAAAGAAGAAAGGTACTGAGAATGCCCTATATATGAGGGAACATGTATATGATATAAAGAAGAAAGATACTGAAAATGCCCTATTTATGAGGGAACATGTATATGATATAAAGAAGAATGGTACTGAGAATGCCCTATTTAGGCACCATTTGGTATGGAAGCATCTTTAAAAGTCTTAAGTGTTGTGGTGGGCAATATCATTATAGATGGGTGAGGGGAGATTATTTGAGAATATTAGAAGATAGAGAACTAAAATGGCAACTTAAGTTGAACACAGTGGTATTTACAGCCACTAACACGTTCCATTAAAACTAAGAAGTGGAAGCATCAAGTAGAATTTGTATAATAAACATTACGATGGAATGTTTCTTAAGCAAGGATAATAGATTTTAGAAAAGGTTCTGTAACATATTGTTAATAACACAATAAAGGTTATGTATTTAAGAGCTCAATGTTCAAATTGTAATAAAGAGGAGATTGTGATCAGTTGGTGAAAGTTATGTGATATCTTGTGGTTTGTTCAAAACAGGTTTAATAAATAACTTGACTGTATTCAGAAGAACTTTAATGAACTTCCATTCATCCATCAATACCTCCTTTTTCCTCTTTTTGCATGAAAGCACTAAATACAGTATGTTTAGATCTTTTCTGATGTCACTTAACCTTGACCCATATATCTGCTGAGTAAGTTTGCATTTGTTTGTTTGTGTGCAGGTATGCTTAAGCTAACTTCTAGCCAGGTTGGCAATTGGCTTCAGCTACAATATTAGGCGGCAGGTAAGTATCTCCCCATTGGAGAATCTTCCTTTTTCTTAATAAAAGTTAATTCAGATTTTTTTATGGGTGTCAGTAAGGGTAAAAATGTTTGTATGGTACTAGGTCCTGTTAGTTTTGCCTTTTGTTTCCTCCTAAAATGTTAAAGAATAGGGAAAATCTTTAAAATTGTTTCTGAGAATACGTGCCCTAAACAGTTGCCATGCAAGTCCATGACAACTGAACCTTTTTTGGTTGACCTTCCTCCTCAGAGTAATAAGAAAAAGGTGCTGAAAGAGGTGTCCAAGAAATTCTGGACTTTACCCTTTGTTCTGAGGTCTGGGTCTGACATCTCCTCTGAGGAGTTTCCTCAGCTCTCAGACAATCAATCCATTTTGCCTGGTCCCTCTAGTGCATCGAGTCAGGTAGCCACTACAGGCCAGGATGTAAGCACATCCATTTAAACCACACATCTGACTTCAGCCAAGAAACAGAACCTAGGAACACAATCTCTGAGGGTGATGAAAACATTCAAAAGGTATTGGTGAAGGAGAACATCTCTGGATTGTTGATTGTAGCCAGGCCTTTAGATGCCCCTACTAAGCACTTAAGGCTAGACACTCCTAAAAAGATGACTCACAAGGCAAAAAAGTTGTCCCTCCTTCTTCCCTCTTCTACTCAGAAAATTTCTCAAGATAGCTGGTTTAATTTTGCCCAAGGCCTAAATCCACTGTTTTCAGCCTTTACTTCCAGTTTCTGCACCAGTTAAGAGAAAGCGACCTCCCTATTCCTTAGACAAAAAAGTCCTTTTTCAATCAGATACTGAGAGCTTAGACAATGCCTTGCACTTATCCTTCTCTACTCCTTGTGAGCCTGAATCAGAAGATACCCTATTGTCAGACTCTTCCAGTAAAGAAAAATGAAGGAATTATTTAAATGGGAGAGTAGGGAAGTGCCACAATATCAGAAGATATATTATGAATTATTGGGTATAGCTTCCCCTAAACTTGTAACCATTCTCCCAGATTTAGGGACATTGGATGATACATTTGTGTCACCCTCTTTTCCCTGACTCCCAGTCCTCAACCCTAATAAACCTGAAAGATTTTACAGGGTGACTGACTCAGATAAATCTCTTTACATCAACCCTGTTGCAAAGCCTGCTATTATTTATATATATATATATGGGGACAGAGCTTCTAAGGCCTTTTCTTCTTTTATCTCTGTTCCAAATTATACAGATACTGTTTCTTTTGGTAGCTTTGGAAAAAAGGTGAATACATCCTCCATAAAGGCCTTTAGAGCTATTAATTGTCACACTAAATTGTCCAGGAATATTTTATCTATTTTTCAAGCATGCCACAAACCTTAGCTTCACTTCTTAACTTTGACACCAAATCCTCTGTGTTAGAAATATTAAACTCTGCTTCACAGATCCCTAAAAATACTATTAAATATTTTTATAGTGCAGTAGATGTTGCACCCAGGACTGCTGCTGTTAGTACGTCAGTACTGTACTGCATGAATAAGATTACAGAATTTCCCTGATGATGTTATAACTCAGGTGTTTACTGACAATTTGGCAGAGACCTTTTGTTTGGGCAATTGTTCAGAGAATGTATTAAAGAAAATGGAAAAAGGGTACATTGAACTAAGGAGTCAAACAGCTCCTATTCCAGAATTTCAAAATACTTTTCCTTTTTCCTCTCATTCTTTTTTCAAAATTCCCTTAAATCCTCCTAGGAAAAACCAGCTAGCCAGCGATGTAATGGGATGGCAGGAAGAATCCAAACAGAAAGGAGATGAAGGGTCACATTTATCTGTTCCCTCAGCTTTTGTCAGATTTGTTGTCCCAGGGTGTAATAGAATTAGTGCCTCAATCTGAAAAGGGCATTTTTTTTCTTTCCAGAATGTTTCTGTTTCCCAGAAAGGAAGATGCACGGAGACCAATTTTGGGCATTTCAAAACTAAACACCTTTCCTTTCATTCCAAACTTCAAAATGCTCACTTTACAAATTCTTTTTTGCCTTTCCCCCCAAGCCAAATGGAGACCATTTCTGGACATTTCAAAACTAAACACCTTTCTTTTGGTTTCAAAATTCAAGATGCTTACTTTATAAATTCTTTTTTGCCTACCACCTAGGCTGTCCTAGTAACCTTGGACGTAAAAGATATCTACTTCCATTTCCCATTCCATAAAATGCACAAGTGTTCCCTATGATTCTTTGCCTTGGGATTGCACTTTGAGATTGCATCTTTACTTTTTCATTTTTCTGCAAGAGCTTTCACACAGTGTTTAACACCAGTCATAGCCTACTTTTTCACATCTGGACTTTTGCTTCATCTCCTGTCCATCAGTCCAAGACATCTGAGATGTTTTTCATCATAAATCTTTTTAGTAATCCTGGGTTCAAGCAAAATATGAAAAAGTCTTGTTTAATCTCCTGTCACAAGCTAGTACTTCAAGGGTGCCTTCTAGAGAACTCCCTATCCATTGCATATTTCCCTCCAAAGTGACAACTTACCAAGCTTACTTTCAGAATCTGACCCATCAGTGCACATCTGCTGCAAAACCATTTCTCAGACTTTTGGGTTTCATTGCTTCCTTCATGCTAATGGTCCTATTTGACAGAATACATATGAGGAAAATCCTCTGGTTTCTTAAATCGGTTTGCATCCAGCATCTTAATCCCTTGTTTTACCAGGTTCCAGGGTTCAATTTCATCAGGAAGGTATGATAATCAGGTCTTGCTAAACCCAGGCTTCCCATTTCCCTTCTTCATGCTCATTCAGTCATGACAGAAGCTTCAGACTTTGCATAGGAGGCAGCATCCTAAGACATCAAGGTTTATGACATGTGGGAGTCTCATTTCAGGAATAAGGATATAAATCTCAATGAGAAGATAGCCTTAATAAAAGCCATCAAAGCCTTGAGTCAGCTGTGGATCTCTGGACTAGTGTTAGTGATAGTAGACAACATCACAGTGATGTGGTATATAAACCAACAAGCAGTAAGAAAGTCATATCCCCTATGCAGACTAGGCCATCATTGCCTGAGATCTTGAAATACAGAGCAACCTTACACTTCAGGCTTCATGCATTCCATAAGAGCAAAATATAATAGACACCTTGAACAGATCCAGGATAGATCCTCACAACAGGATACTACACTGAGAGGTCTTCCAAGAGATTGTCCACCTGTGGGAAACTTCCCAAGTTAATCTTTTTGTCTTCTTTCTCAACACACAACTAAACCACTTCTATTACAGGACATTTTTGCAAAAAGGACTGAAAAACATGCATTTTCTTTCCCATTAATGGGAAGGCTGCTGTATGTCTTTCTCCCCTTTCCTCTGATATCCATCATTCTACTAATGATCAAGATAGACTTCCCAGAAATACTTCTGGTAACTCATTTTTGACCGAAAAAACAGTTTCTTCATTTTCATGCATCAGGCCAGATTTACAGTATATTGATACATCAGCAGTTTTTCTGTTGATTGCAAATCAAGAAAAAAAATTTAGCTGAAAGCACTTTCAGCAAAAGTAAGGAAAATTCATATTTTGAGGGTCTGTGTGAAAAGTACACCCCCCTCAAACCATCCGAAACTAAATATACCTACTCTGAGGTTGCACAGCAGTGGAGAAAAGGAAATCAGTTCTCTACTATTTCCAAAAGTGTTTTCGGCTAAGCATTCTTGATTTGCAATCAACAGACTCTCTTTGATGCTATGACATTCCCCATCTGGCCAAGGGCAATTATCAAAAATCTTCCTCAGAAAGTTGATCTTCTCACATAGGCAAGGGATCCTTAATCCACCATACATTCAATATCGCCATCGAACTGTTTGGATGATGGAATTTTCTAGCTGGTGCCATAAAAGAGAGCAAGAGCAATCTCACATGACAGTTCTTCTGCATCTGCAGTACTTGTGTGTGAATTGCTCAGTTCTGACCTATGATACATATGATACATTTCCAGAAAGGTACAACTTTCAGCCATTTCTGCTTGTCTGGCTGACCATTAATCTCCCTGTATTTTGTCCTGAACTCAAAAACAGAAGAGAAGGCATTCTGCATATCTTAGATGTCCACAGACAGTTGAGATTTTACCTGGACAAGGCAAAATATTTTAGAAAGTCTAAGCAACTTTTTGTATCATTTGAATAGCAAAAAAAGTGTAGATGGTTTCTAAGCTAACCATTTCTAGATGGCTGTCTTGGGCTATCAAACTTTGTAACACTCACCATGGAAAAAGACCACCTCAGAAAGTCAGGGCTCACTCTACAAGAGTTGAGTCTTCTTCCGAGACATTTTGGAAAAGGGTGGACTCTATTTCATGAGCAGCTATTTGGCCTTCTCTGAACACCTTTACTAGGCACTGCAAACTTAACTCAATCTCCAGAGCCAGATCTGGATTTGCAGATGCCATCCTTCAAGGGCTTCTAGACTCATCATTCACAATCAACCCTTTTGTCCTAAGCAATGGTAATCATCCCATATAGTTACAGCTACTGCAACAGCAATCTGATGAAGACCATAGTAGTACTGTTATGCAGGTTAACTTACTGTCATATAGTCAGCCCAGCTATCTGAAATTTTGAAAATAATTATATGTCATTTGAGAATATTAATATGATTTATATAGAAGTATGACAGAAGGAGATACTGCCTGCACAGTTATCAGGAATTTTGTAAATAGTTTTATGTCATTTGTGAATATCAGCAGGATGCAATTGCTTGTGTTACCACTATATTAGAACTGTATGTCCAATACCATAGACACGTGTGCTAAAGAGATATTTTATACACTATTGTAATTGTTTAGCTGTATGTATATCAACAGGAGGTTATCTTGCAAAACTTAAGAATAGTTGAGACTGAAGTACTTTATTTTCGGACCATAAACAAGGGATGTTATCCTTTCAGTTTCAGTCAACAGGAGACAGAATGTCTACACTAGGGGACTCTCTGTGTTGTTTTGTAAGTGTTTTATTGTTTTAGGTCTTCTAGCAGTTGCAAACATCTGAAGCCTATGCATTTTCACAGAGAAATGTTAAATGTTACCAGCTGCAGTGGGGTTTAGCCTGGGAACTGAAGTCAGGTGACAAAAAGTGATGTCATGCTGCAAGTATCCCAGCAGTAATATTTGATATTAATTTAAGAACTCTCTGAGAGAGAAAAACAGTGGATTTTGTATTTTGTCTTTGACCTGGAAACATCCATTCACCACTTCTGCCTGGTGGTTGTTCTGTAAGTAAGTTTTTAGGGCATAATAACTCTTCTAGATTCAGAAAGGAAAAATAGGAAAGTATAGCTTAGATATTTTCATTATTTATTTGAGACTGTCCTGCAATGTTGTTTTAAATACTTCCTGTGATTTTGAACTCTGATATAACTGATTATTTAACTGAGTATTGTCTTGTTCTTTTATTATTTATTATTAAATATATTTAAACCTATCTTTGCAGCTGATATTTTTGAGACATATTTAAGCTCTGAGAGTACTTGCATATTTATTTGGTGACACTGCAGGCCACTCATAATAGCCTTGCCTCTTGGTCAAACTACCATTTGGATTAATAGTAACATTACGCAGTAGGGTTGGACACCCTTTGGTAAGGGCCTTAAAGTAGCTGATCAGGATGTAGCTGGTGGCAGTGATAACTACCTTATAGTCTGGGCAGAAGAGGGCATAGCTAGTAAACCTGTGCTAGCTTTTCCCAGGTGTATATGTGTGTGTGTGTGTGTGTGTGTGTGTGTGTGTGTGTGTGTGTGTGTGTGTGTGTGTGTGTGTGTGTGTGTGTATTTGTGTATAAATATAATCTCAGCGCATGTGTGCATGTGTCAGCTACTTTGGCAGGGACATGAATCACTGGCTGGACAGAGAGGGTGCTGGAGGTCTTAGCTTGGCCACTCAGCTGAGATATAAACTCTACATCTGTGCCAGTGGGGAGTCTTATTGGGGATGTGGAGAAAGAAGGATAAACCAGCCCCAAACTGATCGTGATCTCTGTGTGCTCTTAAGGGAAACTGCACTTTACTGTGTGTGTACTTGTCATCCTCCCAGTGTGTACATTCCCGTCTGTTGCCAGTGGTGAGGATTGAGGCTCCTTGATTACTGGGCCAGTGCAGGGGCGTCACACTTACCATAACAGTAGGTGTTCAGATAGATCACTAGTGGAGCATTAGCACCCTCCCATCTTTCCACTTTTCTTTCTGCTCCTTCCTTGGCTGAAGTGGGAAACCCTACTTTATTATCGTGCTCCTGACATGGTCAGTTACTGGTTTTGACCCAATTGTTAGACATCATCAGGCTTCAGTCTTCCTTCTGGGAAAGAAAGCTCTAATTTTTTTCATACCTGTAAGTCCCTCTTTGTTTACTCAGAACATACTCTTGTTTTAAGCGTGGCTGTACTGTGCATGAGAAAATTGTCCAAAGTTTTATAGACTGGCCAGACTTCCGATTCTTGTCAGGATATATCCCACATATAGTTACAGCTACTACAATAATGACTTATTCAAGCCAATGCTGTTATGGTAAGTTAACTTACACAACTGTACTTTTCCAATTTCTACAGAAGATTCAAACTGCATACGGGCAGTTCAGTAAGAAAATATATGAATTTAAAAACAGTGAGGTTAAATCAGTGAGCTCACAATCAAACAATGAATTCATAGTCTTTGAATAAACCTTGACACATTTAGTCTTACTGGTCTAAGCTTCAGATGTGCTCACTGTGAAATGCTTTTAGATATGCCTCAAAACCCACTTCTTGCACAAAGCTTATGGCGAATCTTTACATCTTTATCAAACTGCTATTTGAAATCAGCTTCACTGACTTTGTACCTTACTGTATTGTGTTATCATATTTATTGCTTTATCTTTAATGTACTGCCTTAAGTAATTTATCATATTCATTGTTTTACATGTGTTTTACTGTACTGTATCCAGGAATATAATGTTGATTGACTGATTGATAACCACAATTTCCTATGGAGTTTGACCCATTGTCCTGCAGTTCTAACAGTAAAGAGCTGTTTTATAGCATTTTGTTGTGCATGTTTAAACAATGGGTGGTATTTGCTCATTGAAATCTCAAGATTCATAGTCAGCATTTTAAACAAGACCATAGACCATCAGACGATATCACGAAATGCCACTTGTAACAAAAATAAAATATGAAACTTATTTTTTTCTTACACTAAGCAATTTCTTCAAACTACATAAGGTAAAGCGATATGACTTTGTTACTCTACTTTCAGAAAACTAAAAAACTCAATATTTCTAGAGAAAATAAAATATACTCAACATGAGATAAAAGGAATAAAATTACAAAAAATGACCCATTTCACATTTTGAGGAAAACTACATATACACCATGTACTCAGACAATAAAAGAAGCCCCTCTTGCTAACACTCCAGGTTTCTCTCTGTATAGTGTTAGTGCTGTCATGCCTCATTTGATGTTATGAGTCAATCTGTCTTTTTCCTTCTACAAGGCTTTCAAACTATATGATTCCCTCGGATGGTGACAAGTACAAGCACCCATAAATACTGCCTACAACCTCTGTGCTGGTCCTAAAGGCAGCAGAGGGACTCATCTTTCAGTTGACAATAACACGTTAGCAGCTCAATTAGAAACAGCAGCTGAGCAGAGTTATTAACACTAATCAGAGCTAAAAGGCAGACTGCAGATTACGTATTTCATACAGGCACTTGTTTATTATAGTGCTGTCACGCTACTGTACTACCCTATGCCATGAGATGGAAAGCAGAACAACAGACATGTTGAGTGCAGTATTTCCTAAAATATTTTTTTA
Organism: Protopterus annectens; assembly: GCF_019279795.1. NCBI lineage: Eukaryota > Metazoa > Chordata > Ceratodontiformes > Protopteridae > Protopterus > Protopterus annectens. The sequence continues at coordinate 427,887,324 of NC_056747.1, read as the reverse complement.
TGGACAGCTTCTCAAATTAAACTCTTTTTCATGAATGCAATAGCCACCTGTCCTTCACGGTCAAGTTCTATTCTTTCTGCTTTCAGTCTGTCTCCTATCTAAAAAGTTATATGCAGCTATATCACAGCACACAGGACTTTATCACCATGGACACATCTCTTCTGGGATGTTCAGTGGACCTCATTAAATAAGTAGCATGTACTCCCTTCCTAATATAGGCATCACAAGAGTAAACTGCCACTGCCTGGCTTAATGCTAATAATGCCCATGAAGACAGTTTAGCACATTATCAGCCATAAAGTTATACCCTATTATCTGAACGTACACTCTTTTCTGCCAGACATATTAGCTAATTAGGCCACTGATTTCCCATGCAGTGCCTAATTTCTGATCATAGATGGATTTTTTCTTGTATTTATCATTTAAGTGGGGTAATGCTCCCCATTAGTGTGCTGGCACAAACCACAAGATCATAGAGTCCATATTGTTACAGTATATTCTACAGAAGTATGATTCATGTCTACTTATTAAAGAGCAACAAAAATATATATGACAGTGTTACACAAAGAATTCACAGTCACATAAGAAAAAAACATATGCATGTACACAGATTAAATGTCTACTTATTTATAAATGTCTTGAATTAGTCTCCAAACACTAACAGCTTGATTATACCCACAGCAAAGTTAATAAAGTGGGAAACAGAGAGGTGAGGTGGGGGCAATTACCTCCTTGCTGCAGATAGGATGTATAATACACTCTACTTCCATTATTTACAAGCTAAGGTGTAGTATATCTTGGATTTAGTGATCTTCCTTGAGTGGCTAACAGGTATTTTGATTAGCATTTAACATGTGAACATTAACCTTAAAAAAATAATTCTTTTAATCAAGATATTTTGCAGAATGTGGCACTGAATCCCACACAACTCTCATACTGCAAGACCACTGGACTGAGGTTCAAGGGAATCTGGACTGATTTATTTTTCTTCATAACTCAGCAGATCCCACCCCAACTTTCCAAAGGAAAAAAGTGTTACTGACTTATTCCTCAAGCAGTGTTTTTCAACAAGCATTGCTGCTGCTACTGGTGGGGGGAGGGGTGTAATTCAGTGGAAAGTGATTCAGAATATTCCCTTTCACATTTAAATTTCTGAGACACTGTGCACTATAAACAGCTACTCCAACTTCTATAGCCACGCATTACCAGTTCAAACATCAATAACCTTCTCGTGGGGTCACCTTTGTTTTCCTTCTAGATACATGCATTACTCAGAGACCTCCAGGATCTTGTACCTTTGTACTGCTATATCGTGTTTATTTTTGTTTGGTGACCACCTAAACTGATCCCATTTGTAATGAATGCATGGAAAAATCTCCTAAACTACAAGATTTACTAACACAAATTCACAGTATGCATGTCATTTCTAGAGAGACAAAAATGATTATGACTCTATAAATATACAAGGAGTACAAAGAAAATAATAAAAGCAGATAATATGACAAAAGCAAATAAGCATTTAAGTACATTCACACACACAGTATTTACACAGTAATAACTAATCTGATCTTTGGACATTAGTGATATAATATCTAAAGAAAAACAAGAACAAATATCATACAGTAAACCTTCTACAGTGCTAAGTACACTTACAAGTTCATGACATGACAAATAATAAATCTATCAATGATGAAGTTTGTGTTTTACTTGATAAATGTATGCAAAATGCAAGTACAAATGACGTTCTCTGATAGTATAGGAGGTGTACTGAATATATATTAAGTAAATGTATACATTTGCTGTAGCTGGTTGCTAGAGGAGTGGCCATCTTTAGGCACAAACAAGCTCAGTGGCCACCTAGAGTGCCACTAAGTTAGAGGTATTTTTTCCAAATGTATTTGTGCAATTTATTTTTTGAGAACATTGCTTCTGTGCCACCTTCATTCAAAGAACATCAGCTGTGGTGAGCTATAGGGGAGATGCTGTATATCCAACCACTCACTTTGTGGACTTTCTGTTCTGTCCACCTACACAATCCAGGCAATGATCAGATAGCATTATATCATGGGTGGGACAGAACAGAAAGCCGGCAAAATTTACACTGATTAGTGAAGTGGATATGATAGCTACAGTGGAATGGGAGTTTGCAGCCAGAGCAACACAATGAGCACAATGCTGCTGTGGTTGAGGTACATCTCATTTTAGGTGGTTTGAGATCATAACAGGTAAAGCATTTTCACCTAGACAGACAACCAAAGATAGACAGTGTTGTGCTAAGACTAATGTGTATTTGTATGAAGCAACCAAGAATATTTTACTGCAACTAGCTACTGTTTATTTGTGTGAAACAGAGCTGCAGTAAATTACTTTAGTTGTTATTGTTTTTATATATTACACTTAGTCATCAGAGATGTACCCAATCAACAAACTGGATATAAATGCTGGGTATGGAGGCTCATTGTATATAAAATTACTTATATTGTTGCTGTCTGGTCAAGTATAACAGTCATTATTCTGGCTTTGCATAACTAATATATATCTGTGAGACTCAAGATGGAATACTTTACTGTGTCTACTGTTTTCTTCACAATCAGACATCTGAGGTGTGCACAGACAAAAGTAGTGTTATACTTGTTAGGTACAAGGGCTGTTATTAGACAAAAATGGCCATTGCTAGTGCTATTGCTTGCTCAACTATAACAATCATGATTCTGGATTTGTATCCCAAGACTAATGTACATTTGTGAGAAGCAAGTTATATACTTTACTGCTGCTATTTTGTGTGTTAAACAAAATTGAACTGCATTACTGTGACCACTTTATCAAGATTATGCATCTGAGGTATACTCGATCACAAAACTGGCTATAATTGCTGAGTACAGGGTCTGTGTCTGGATGAAAGTGACTGACCTGCTGCTGTTGGCTTAGGTTAAGCAGTCACTAATATGTCTTTGCAAAACTAATATACATTTCTATGAAGAAGGTTAAATACTTTACCATGGCTACTGTTTGTGTAAAGCAAAATTAAAATGCATTACTGTTGCTCATATTTTACTATAATCAGACATTTGAGTCAAACAGTCAAAAAAGTGGCAATAATTGCTGGTAGGGGTGGTCTCTGTCTAAAAATGACTGCCCCTGTTGTTTGCTCAGTTTTTACCACAATCAGACATCTGATGTGTACACAGTCAACAGGCTTGCCTTAATTTCTGGGTACAGGTTCCATCTATGGATAAAAATGACTCACCCTGCTGTCTTGATCACAGTCAGTCATGATCCAATTTGTCAACAGTAGTGTCACGCAATGTATTGCTTGCTGAAATCAGTGTAAAACAAGTATTTGTGCTGTGGCTTATGCATTTATGTATGTTTGGAAGTTGTTGCAGTGAATCTAAGAGTAATACATTGTCCATGATTCCTTTCACTTTACATTACAGTCAAACATCAGCACTGCCTGCAGTAAGGGCCTTTTGATGGTCTTGGCAGGATATATGTGAAAGTAACTGATCATTGGCTCAAGGAGTAGTTGTGCCATTTCACAGCACTTGTCTCTCTAAGTTCCTGAGCATGGTTTCTTCTTTGTGGTGTCTGTATATCTTGCCTGTGTGTAAATTTCATCCATGGGCTCTTTTTTTATCCAACTCCCCAAAGACATTAACTGCACATTAACTGGTGATCCTCCATTTTTTTCTGTAGATAAGCATACAGTCTGTGTGTGTGAGTGAGATAGAGTGAAAAAGAGCACAAATATGCATGTCTCTGCACTATCTCACAGGACTTGATTCTTTGAGTTCCTGACCAAGGTTTTGTCTTTGTGGGGTTCATAGTCTTCCTGGCTGTTCTCAGTGTTTATCCATGGGCTGTGGTTTCCTTCAACACCTAAAATGCATGCTGTACATTAACTGCTGTCCCTCCAATGTGTGTGGTCTGAGCAAGAGATAAAGAGAGCGCAACTTGTGAAAGACCTATATTGTCAGGGACAGTGTCTGTATGTATGTAGGTACTTGTGTAAAAAAAAAAAAATGTATCTGTGGGCACATAGGTTTACTATTATAATGTCAAGGTGAGAATGCATCCATATGAAAAATTCGAACTACAGATGTTCGAATGTTTCATACGGGCACATTCTCAATGTTCAAACATTTATATTGGTGAATGTACTGTGTATTAGCTAATATAAATTCGAAAATCTGTACAGAGATTGCGGTACAGTGTGGTTAGGGAAATTCATCCCTTTCCTCACTGTAGTGTTATCTCAGAGTTGGAATATACAGTTAGCAGGGATGTGGAGGGTGCAGCCCTCCACAGGGGGAAGCATGGGGGCTTGCCCCCCTGCAAAAACGTGATGTCAGGTATAGGAGTTTACTGTACATGAGCTTCTATAGGACATCAGGTGCTGTGTTCGAAAACAATGTTGAATCTGCTGAATTCAATCACTGGATTTGACATTGTGGCTTTTTTTTGACTTTCAAGTTTTCGCTTCAATATGTTGAATGCAAATTATTTTTGCATTCAACATATTAATAGTAAACCGGCACATATGTACATCTCTTTTGTCTTGCAGTAAAAAAATGGTTAACAACTATCTTTCAAAAGTAATGCATAAAATGTATCACAGAAACAGCTACACCCTCAAAACATCTGAAACCCTGGCAGAACCTACGTGTCATGCTATAAAAGGGTAAAAAGATGCTCATACATGCTTACGAGAGGCTCCATCCTCAACCTCTACTCTGGGTCCCAAGTAGGGTAAAACTGTCCCTACTCTATAGTGTGCACTGAAGATCACTATAACCTGTAGGGGATGGGGGCGCAATGTGGTACTTATATCTTTAAGTTTCTGAGCAATTAAACAGACAGGTGTGCACAGAAGGTCACTATAGCTTGTGTTATGAGTGAGGATAATATGGTCACTTTCTTTAACTTTCCTTACAAATCAAACCTCAGAAATGTGCACAGAACATCACTATATCTTTCATCATTGTATCACTATATCTTGTCTAGGGGCACTGTACTGTCTGGGAACAACAATCGTAATCATTATTTTTTTTTCTTTCTTCACAAACCTTACATGTGTATACAGGGTCTATCTTTGGGAGGGTAAAAGTAAGAACGCATCCTGTGTATAAATATATATGAGGGAACAAGCTGGAATATATTATTGTAGTCATCAACTCTCACTTTTGCCATATGCTAATGTCAGAGGGATATATGGAAGGTGAATGTCTTTTGGAAACAGGTGTGAGAAGGCATGTTGTGTATATGTATTACAGCAACAACCTGAAATGTACGACTTGCCTATTTTGCTTTCATTGTTAACACAGTTTAACACTAAAGGGATACACAGAAGATGACCATCTATTCTGGAGGGTAGGGAAGCAGGTACTATCACAGATATGATTTATGTATTCTTGTAAGCATCTGGCTTATCAGTTTAAGGTCTACTATTTTTTCAGCTTTGAACATTAAGCCTTGCACACAACTTGCACATTCCTTGGGAAAAAAAAAACTCATTTTCTTTCCTTACTCGTGATTTTTCAGGCCATAATCAGATCAATAGATTGGAGGAAGCTCTAAAATTCACTTGAAATAATATAGAATCACATGGCTTCTGGGGACCTAGTGACTTCCAAACCTCTAGCTTAATTCAGTTATTTCCCCTGCAGTCCTTCGCCAGTTAGGGTGCATTAAAAAGATGGAGAAAAAAATATGAATATGTTTGAAAAAAGAAAGAATTATTTTTTATGTTATAGGGAGGGCAGGACAGGGGGAAATAAGGGGCACTGGATATGTTGTAATGGGTGACTCGCAGGGCAGTAGGCAGCAGGTGCCAATGGGTCCTTTACCTAGGCATCTATTTCACCTTATTCTGACCCCGGCTAGAGAAAAATTTGATGTACCAAAAGCAAGGCAGAAAAAACTCAGATCAACTTATGTAATTTTCAAGAGGCAATGGAAGAAAAAGCAGAGGAAGGGAGTAGGAGAGAAGGAAGTAGGAAGTATGACAGGAAGTAAGAAGATAAAGTGATTAGGAGAGAAGGCAGTAGGAAGTATGACAGGAAGTAAGAAGATAAAGCGAGTAGGAGAGAAGGCAGTAGGAAGTATGACAGGAAGTAAGAAGATGAAGCGAGTAGGAGAGAAGGCAGTAGGAAGTATGACAGGAAGTAAGAAGATGAAGCGAATAGGAGAGAAGGCAGTAGGAAGTATGACAGGAAGTAAGAAGATGAAGCGAGTAGGAGAGAAGGCAGTAGGAAGTATGACAGGAAGTAAGAAGATGAAGCGAGTAGGAGAGAAGGCAGTAGGAAGTATGACAGGAAGTAAGAAGATGAAGTGAGAAGCTCCAAGAAATTATGAAGATTCTGATAATGGTAAGAGTAGGGGACAATGTGAAAGACTGGATAAGAAATGAGTACCAAGGTAATGAATAACAGAGAGACAGAGGAGTGGGAACAGATGCTATGAAATAGGCGTAAGTTCAACAGAAAGTGAAATATATACACTGGAGAAACAGAGTTAGCAAAACCAAAATCAGAAAGCCAGTTACTGGCTAGATGAAATATTATGGAGAGTCTGAAGCCTTGTCTAGGGACACATGTTTTTCTATTAACAAGATGTTTATTCTACTTTATGCTATGCTGACACCACTGGTGTAGTCTCTGTCTCCTGTTATATGCTTTCCATTATATGAAGCAGACATCCATGGAACAATATATGTGGTCATTTAATGAAATATAGTAAACTAAGCTATTGTTCATGGATACATTTCAGACAGTTCAGAAAATCTAGCTAGAGAAGCCTGATTAATATTTCTCAGTGGTGACAGCTAGAAAGTATAGCAGCAGTAAACTATATATTCATGTTATAGGCTAGGTTGGGTTTATACATTGTGTCTATGAGAAATTTAGCAAATGAGAAGCATAAAGAAAGGGAGGCAACAGGAAAGCACAGTCTGTAGCCATGCAGGTATAATTGGTCCAAAAAGCCCTAGTCCAATATGGTATGCAAAGACTACTAGTTTTAATTTATTTATTTATTTATTTATTGACAGATCTTGGGAAAAAAACTCCGCAATATAAAATGAATGATTACAAACTGTAGCATTTGAAATATAGGGAATTAATACAATATGTAATATTTACACAGCTGTAAGACAATGGAATTACATTTTTATCAAAAATCATAGGCATGAACATAAAGGAAGGGGAAATACTGTACAGTTAGAATAAGGGAAACACCAGTGGATTATAACATTAAAGTGCTAAGGTGTTATGAGACGCAGAATAGGAAGAGAAAAAAGTACAAAAGTAGATAAGATATGAGAAGATATAAAAAGAGATAAGGAGTCTAATTAGAAGTGGTGGGAAATCAGTTTTGAGTTAAGTCTGAAGACGGCAGGGTGGATTTAATACAAGGGCAGATCCACTGCGAGGTTAGGTAAGTTTTTAGCTTGTTCTGGAATTGTGTATAGCTAGTGTCACTTATGAAGTCTGGTGGTATAATGCTGTATATTTAAGATAAACATATAATAAATACCCATAGTAATTGTTAAATTTGGATTGTTGTAGGAGATTGCATGTTTGTGATCTTAGATTTCTGGCTGGTAGGTATTTTCTGATATAACTGGGTATTTGTTTGGCCTGAATAGTATGTTATGGGTGGCTTTTAGCTTGGTATTAACAAGCTTATTATTCAATTCTAACCAGTGTTGCCCCTTTTGTCTCCCAAAGTTGACCACCAGTGGACCCAGATGCCCATCCATGATTGCTGGCCTACCTACCTCTCCTGGCCTCCCCCATATTAACTCTAGGGGTTGAGGTCAACAAAGAAATCAAGATGTCCCAGGTCCCTGTCATACTGCTACTAGGAGTGTTTTAATGTCATTAGCCCTGCCCCCCACAAATGGCTAGGTAAAGCCTCCGTGAGTGATATGTGCAATGGGAGGACCATACTGATCCTCTCCTCATTTGCAAAAGGAGCTGACATCGATAAGCTGTCCCACCACCCACAGAACATGCATCATTATTGTTTCCCTGGCCTCCACCATGGAAATCTAATCACACTGTGCGCCTTTTGCTCCCCCCCCCCATGGGCATGTCCATCCTCCCTTGCCAGTACCTTAGACACCCAAAATGCTACTGAACTCAAACTACCTGCATTGTATTCAGGACATTATCCCTCTGTGCCATGGCATTGGCTAGGACCAGCCAATTTCTAATGGAATGTCAAAATATCACCTACTAGTGACCATGGCTTAAGCTTCTACAAAAACATTTGATAAAGCTAATTTTGGCAGTGTTAAGAGTAACAGGGTAGTTGTTGCAAAGTGGTAAGAAATTTCCTACATCCTATGCTATCAAAATGGCCACAGAATTGCTTTTCTATTTCTGCCAAACTCAGAAGGGTAAAAACTTCTGACAATAACTGTTTTAATGATATATGTTACCACTTGAGAGGTAGTAAAGTACAGTAATTTGTTTAGCATCATGGCCATAATATAATTCTTGCCCTCTCTAAAAGATTAAAAGAGGTAGTAGTTCTATTTTTTTTCTGGTGTTGCTGCCATGATTTGTGTCATCTGGATGCCTTTACCTTAACTTGGAATTGACTTAGAGCTGTCTTGTGCAGTAGCACAGCTAGGGTGAGGCAAGAGGGGCAACTTTCCCAGGTGCAAATTGTTAGGGGGTGCAATCAGCTGATACAGATCTTTCTTTAATGCAACACTGTAAATCACTGGGTATAGCAATTTCAATGTTCAATGCTATTTTTTTTCTTGGACTACTATATCTGTTTTTCTCACATCTATTTTTTTTTAATTGTTGGCAATGGGTGATCTCATGTGATGTGCACTTCATCATTCTCTATAATGCTTTGTGGTCTACATTTCCAATACTTCTCAGCTGCTTCTGTTTTGTAGTGTTCACACATTACACAATGCAACAGTCCTGCCACATTATTGTGCTTTCAGTATATAGGTCCAATGCCATGTGTGTATCACACCCAGCAACAAGATATGTGACTGTTTCCAGTTTTCTTTTTTTACAGAACCTCCATTTGTCTGTTCTTCCAACTTTTCAATGGATTTTGTAAACCACCCATATATGTAATCCAGTAGCCTGGACTGCCATTATTAACCTTTCATCTTTTGGTTTAATTATATCTCTCCTTATCATTTCTACATCAGGTTTTAGTCAATATCAGGTTGTCCCAGGAGATCTCTGTATTTACCATTATATTTATGGATTTTCCACATTTCTTTCCTTCTTATCTGATCCTTCTCCTTATTTTCTCTCCTTTGTTTTGTGGTACTTTTAGTTGCTAACTGATTTTTAACTACGTCTGGTTTGATTTCTCTTCTGACTGACATCTAAATGCTTCTGCAAAACTAAGGGAATTTTTCATCTTAGACTCCAGGAAGTCCATACCCATCAGCTTAACCAGCCAAATTTACATGGCCGCCAAAAGTATATTTAACCTCTTAAACTGCAATATTAAAAATATAATACAAATGGACCCTCAACAGCTTGGTTTTGCCAGGGGCAGATCATTTCTACTCAGTATGGTTAACTTCTTTTAGAATGTTACAAAGGCATTAGACAGTAGCCACTTTGGATCTGGCCAAGGTCTTCAACATTGTTCCCCATGCTGGCACTGTAAGCAAGCTAAAATAACTAAAGTAGACCCTTACATGATAACAAGGATCACAGACTGGCTGAGAGGTATAACTCACACAATTAAGATGGCAGATGGCATTTTAAAAGGTAAAAAGGGAAACCAGCGGCGTCTCTCAGAGCTCAGTACTGGACCACTCTTTTTTAGTACATTTTTATGACCTCCCCAACACAAACCCTGACCTATGGCTAAACATATTCACTGATGGCTACAGCCTGGGTATCACTGTCCATTTCCTCATAGATACAGAAGTATTTCAACAAGAACTAGTCCTTTCTAACCAATACTGTCAAGAGAAATCACCAAGAATAAAGGCAAAAAACAGCAGCTGTGTCATCTTTGGGAAAAGCTCATCTACAACTTATAGCATAGCCTCTACCTCACTCCACAAAAACACCATAATCAGGGATCTCTGCACCTGGGTCAGTGGTTCACCTTTGACCACCATGTTGCAACAGTAATTAGAAATATGTATATCTAAGAAAACTGATTTCCAAATCAGGTCTACATCCAAGGATGTTCTTGTGTCTTTATTCTCTGCCCTAATTAGACCAATTATTAAGTATAATGCTCCTTTCAGGAAATACCAGACCAGACATATCATACTGCTAGAATTCCTAATGGGTCCTGATGAAAAAGATCATTATCCTAAAAACCCTTAGCTGCCAGGACAGACTAGAAACTCCCTCCATATATCTGTCTCTTACAGAGTCCTGCATGGAGATCTATGACTGGCATTCCATGCCATCAAAGATACCACTCTAATGGATCTCTTATATCTTCAGAAGATCTTCACAAGATGAGCAGCTATACAAACACCTGAACCAAAGACAAGAACTTTAACCAACATATAAATAAAACACATCTGAGGGACAGATTCATTATCCAATGGTTGACCCATCTATAGAAAAACTTCCCCCTACATGTTATGCAGAGTGACACCATTGCCTCCTTTAAGATTAACCTTCCAGAGTACATGCAAATTCATCCCCATTCTGACTTGTTTTTCCCACCTGGAAGTCAGGAAGCACATCTTAAAGGTGGTATTTGTCAAGGTGCACATGGTCTTCAAACTTACTTAGTTTGTAGTTCCTATTACCCTATTTTTTGAATCCTCAGCTATGACTGATAAAATCTGAAAACTGTAGACAATAGAAATTAAACAACTGTTTTGCAGAAGAATAGACCAGCTTATCACAGCTTCAGAATCATAAATAAAATATGCTGTATTTTTACTATTTCAGTTACAATAAACAGATAATGTTTTTTAAGAAACCAACTGTTAGCTTTGAGGATTAAAGCACTGTTAATAATCTGTTTGCTGTGTTCCAGTGGTGCAAGATTTCATTTCTTCAGCCTCTATTGCCTACTGTGTGACTGTGAGCAAGTCATTTATCCAAACACTGCTCCCAGGCCAAGTCTGAAAAAAGTCAGTGGAGATCAATGCTCTACCCCAGCAAAAAATACAAATAAAAATAACATAAAATATAAAAAGCTAATAAAATGAGCTTGAAATGAGCTATTTCCTGTGGTCCAATGGTGGAATGTTTGATTCCTTCAGCCTTCATGTCCTAAATGTGCGACTCTGTGCAAGTCACTTAACCAGACACTGCTCCCAGACTGAGTCTGAAAAAGTTCCATGGAGATCAGTGCTCTACCCCATAAAATAAAAAAAAAACGCATCAAATTAATTGGTAATGAGCTGTTTCATGTGGTCCAGTGGTGCAATGTTTGATTCCTTCAGCCTGCATTTCCTAACTGTGTGAATCTGCGCAAATCACTTAACCAGGCACTGCTCCTGGGCCAAGTCTGAAAAAGAAAAATCATATGAATTATTTAACCATTGAGCTATAATTTGAATACTAGCTGCTTTTATTTACAAATCAAAATTGGGGAAGCTAATGCCACCATCTTCCTGGATTTTTATGTACCATTCTAATGGAATTCTAGGTGTACTGGGGAAGCATAAAAAGTTAAGTAACATAGAATTTATTTAAAAAACTTTTATTAGGAGATAAAATTAAAGACTGAATATAACACAAAACTTTTGGTAATATTATCATTTTTATTAACATAAGGCCATTGTCCATAGTCAAAAATAGTTTATTTCAATTTCAAATTAGCTGTGTAATCTAATTAGTAATATTTGTGTAATTTACTATTATTAGTTCCTTACTACTTGATGTTATAGTAACTCCCAAATATTTAATTTATCATCCCAATTAAAATTACTATACTTTTTTATATCTGAATTTAGAGCTTAGTTAATTAATAATGTATGGGTTTTGTTATGGTTGAATCTCAATCTAGAAATATTTTCAAAACATTCCATGCCTTTAATTATATGTTATAAAGATGACTCAATATAACCAATAGTTAATAATATATCATCAGCAAATAACTGTATTTTAGAAGATTAATCTTCATCTATTGAAAATCCTTTTATGTTTTTATTAGATCTAATACGATTTGCAAATGGTTTTATACAAAGAGTAAATAAAAACAGAGAAAGTGGGCATCCTTGCTTTGTACCCTTTAAAATTCTAAATGATGTAGACAAGAAAGAACCTATTTTAATAAATGCAGATGCAGCATAACATCTTGATTAAATTAACAAACTCTACAGAAAAGTTATACTGTTCAACAAATAATTCCAGTTTACAGAACCAAATACTTTATCCAAATCCAAACTTATAATGGAAAGTTCTACTTTTATTAGCAAAATCTATCAAGGTGTCAAATCTAATAATGCTATCATACACTCTCCTGTTTAGTATAAAGCCTATTTGATCATTCTTAATAATTCCACCAAAAATATTATTTTATCTTTTGCCAATATTGACATAAACATTTTGAAATCTATGTTTAAGATTGAAATAGGATGATATGCAGAACAAAATTAAGTGTCTTTCTTGTTTCAGTATTGGTGAAACAAGTGAGAATGTCCAAGATGGAAGTACCCTTGATGTATATTTAATATCATTAAATGATTTCAACAAAAACTTTAATATATTTTCTGGTAATAATTTGTATAGTAAAGGAATTAGTCCATTTAAACATGAAGCTTTATTAATTTTAAGATGTTTGATTTGGTCTTTGATTTTCTTATACGAAAAAGGTTCATCAATAATATTTCTTTGTTCATTAGTTAGCTATAGGTAATATTTTCTTTTAGGAAGTTGACAAAACTATTACTATTTTTCAAATTATTATTGTTTATTTGCTTGTAATGATCTCTAAAACATTCCAATATATGTACTAGACCAGTAACTTTTATTTTTACTTCCATATTTATATGAAATCTTTATTTCCTCTTCTCTTTTCAGCTGCTCCCATTAGGGTGCACAGAATGGGTGGATGAAATCTCCTTAGTATTTTTTAATTTATTCATTTTCCTTATTCTAATGGCTAATCTGTGTAGGCTTTTAGGATTTACTGAATAAGGTTTCTATGATTAAGAATATCCACATATTTTTGATTGAAGGTTTTTAATTCTAGATTATTAGTCTGATTATTTGGTTTAATTTTTTTACTTTAGAATATCTATCTTAGTTTGTAATTCTTTTACATGCATAGCACTTTTTAATTCTACCATACAAATATGCTTTCAGAGAATCTCAAAGAATAATCTCGGCAATTTCTCCATTATTGTTAAACTCTAAAAAGGTTTTAATTTCATTAATAAACAAGACTTTAAAACCCTTAATTTTATTATATATACAGGAAATCTTTTACATAATATTAGGTTATTAGACTTCAATGCGAGATTAAAAGTAATTGTGTTGTGGTCAGTCAATGGACAGGAAAATAATGAATACATCTTCAATTTTAGAGTACAAGTCATTACAGATAAAAACCTTGTCTATATTGTTTTGAGTGCCAAATCTAAAAGAGTAATCAAAACCTTGATCCATGGTATTGAGTCTACTTGCACATAAGAATTGTCTCTTCATAATGCCCTTACATATATGCCTAGGATGCATGCTGTTGGCATACACATACCTAGCTGTCTGTACATTCATGTACATACATGGATCAAGGTTTTAAAACAGAAATTGATCACATAGTGAAAGATATTTATTCTAGGGGATATAATACTACATTAATTGAGGAAAATATACAATACACGACCTCAGAAATATGAAGGAATAGCTCGGCCTTGTCTTTATAACACTCTTACTTTGGCTAATGATGTGAAATCAAATGATAGAAATTACTCTCTTGGCTATGTCACCAAACATAATAGATGTATGAAACGAGTTAAGAAAATTATAGAAAAGAACTGGATTATTCTGCAATCCGATAATGATTTAAAGAAAGTGGTAGGAGAAAGACCATAATTATATATAAAAAAGAGAAGAATCTGAAATAACTTCTATATTATAAAGGTATCAATTTTAAGAATAAAGTGCATCAGATTTCAAGGAAAAAAATAGATGTTTCCATGCTATAATTGTATTTATTGTAAATATATTAATCCCAATGTAGATTTTGTACATCCAATTTCTAGTGAGAAGTTCTTATGTAATACTTCTACTACTTGTAATACTGATAATGTGGTCTATCACGTTAATTGTACAAAATGTACATGTTTCTGTATAGATAATACAAATCAAAAACTTAAAGATAGGATAGCCTCACATCTTTCAGATATTCGTAGAGGGACTGACACAAACACCCTGCACGAACACATTCTTCATTATAGTAATGACTATGTTTTTAAGTTCAGTCTTACAAAAAATATATCTTAGTCACAGTGGAAGAGATATTGTCACTAAAACTGAAGCTGCAGAATATAGATGGATAACTGATTTTAGGGTTGATATGCCCCCTGGCTTAAATAAGATGAATAGCATAAAACCCATATTGAGACTAAAACAATATTGCATATAATTTTAACTATTTTAACTGTTTTGTATTATATGTTGACATTTTTTTATATGTTTTGATACATTTTGTGTGTTTTTTTATGTATATTATATTTTGGTAGTTTTATTTCTAGGCTACAGAAGTCTTATAGAAGTTCTTTTATAGAAATTGCATTTTATAGAAGTTACATTTACTGTTGTAAGTTATTCTATATTTTTGATTTTTTTTATAGAAATATCCCACATTGTTCAAATATTCCTAATGCTATTTGATACTGCTGCTTTCTGATAGGCTGGCTTATATTTCAAAATTCTAATTACTGAGTTAATTGATGTAACTGTTTTGCATTGAAGAAGAGTTGTTCAACTCAAAAGCTCTGCAGTATGTCATGAATAAAGTTATTTTTTATTAATTTGTATGATGGTTGGATTATTGGTTTTAGTTGGAAGTGAGGTTTAAATTGATCAAAAAATATTATCAGGTCCAGAATTACCCTTTGTGAGTAATACATAGTCTTATTTAACATCACAAAACCATGTTGACAGGACCCCATCTTGTCCAAAGATACTATTCTCTGGTTTTATTCCTTTGAACGATGTAACTTCCAGAATACCTGCAACAAAAATCATAGGGAACTTAGCATTTATTTTGGTATAAAACCATAATGAGATAATCTCAGCCTTATAACATAATCATGTAATACTAAGAGTGCTCTATATCATAACTTTGTTATAACCTGACCTCTAAAACTATCAACCTGATCTGAAACAGAAAAATGAAACATTAAAATACTAATGAATCAGATCACAACAAATGTAAATAACTAAATATCTCACTATGCTTTGTCAAAAATCAATATATATATATATATATATATATATATATATATATATATATATATATATATGTCATTCTCCTGTCAAAAATCAATATATAAATATAGATATATATATATATATATATATGTGTGTGTGTGTGTGTGTGTGTGTGCGTGTGTGTCTTTTTACATATAAGACATATTTAGACATCAACGGAATACCATTTGTATACTTTACATATCCCCAATCTATTTGTCATACTCAGCGATGTATTTTAATTTGTGTGTAAACTAAACTAAACACTATTGTATAATCAGGCATATATATGCATACACATAGCTCTTTATGCATGTCACATAAACAAAAAGGTTCAACACTTACTAAATACTTTATCAGAATGAATAAAAAAATATAGCTCTAACTATTTATGTTAGGAAATAAAACTTATTAATATATAGTATTGTCTTTTTATATCAAGTATAAGACTGCATCAGCCTACTAATGCATCTATTTCAGTATTATTTTTATACTCTGTAAAAACATTTAGACATTTCATTATTAACCACAATTAAAAACTACATTTTCTATATTTCACTATCATAAATATAGGCATAGAATATTATAGTATTTCTATAATATAACTTACATGTTACAGTATAATTTCAGTATATACAAGAAAATATTACTCTGAAGCTCAGTTAATTTTACTGTATGCATTGATTATATGCATATTATAAAAGCTGCTTTACTAACTTACTTTTTTAATCGTATAACTTTATGTGAAGCTTCTAAAAAAACAAATTGCATATGTGAAATATTAAATCTTAGCTGACAAGATACGAAGCACAGTAAAGTCAGTGTAGTTTAATCAGATTCATATATACATTCTTATGCTGTTAACTGCATACTTACATCATTCTTTACTTAAAAAACTAAAGAAGCTTTTTAAATGCTTCATTTAGAACTTAAAATATTTTATTAACTTTTTACAATAAAAGTTTATATTTAATGTTCACCTTGTTTAATTTAGTCTTCTCTGCCTTAGCAATCTTGCGAAAGTATTTCCTGTTTCACAGGAAATTTATAGGTCAAACAGTTCTTCCTGAAGTTGCAGCAAGTCTAAAATATCATTATAGGGCTTTTATGAGTGAGAAATAGCTTGAGAATCATTCTAAGGCTTAAATATTACTTAACCCTCAAGCAGAAAAAATCTAGTTTTAGCCTCACTTTTAGAGTCATAAAATGCTCACAGCCGCATCTAGTGAGCTGCAGCAATATACAAAAGCATTTAAAATGGACTTTTACATGAAAATTGGACAGAAAAGCTGTTCAATTGAAAAAAATTAAAAAAAAAAACAAGCATACTTCTCATTTAACATTAAAATCACTTAAGGAAGCAGGTCAACTATTCCATACAAGCTATATAACCTTGTAAAATTTACAAGTTGTCCATGGACATCCAGAGTATGTAAATTTTGCTTTCATGTATTTTTGGTTCTGGAAAGAATACAAAAGGATGAAGAGATTAATTCAAACTAAACTCTGACACCACTTTTGGCATACAAAGGGTCGGTTCCCAAAGATATCTTATATTTATGAAAGATGAGCTATGGCATTAAGAGCTTGCAACTCAGACACTTTTCTCGCAGAAATCAGAGTGATGAGTAACACTGTCTTTTATTTTAAGAACTTTTAAATCAACCTCATATGAGTTGGTTCAAAAGGTTTTTCCAGGACAAACTTAAGATCTCATTGAGAAGCCATATGTTTTCTAGGTGGATAACTGTGCAGTACCCCTTTCACAAATTGTATTCATTAGACATGAAGAAGAATAGGGAATTCATAGGCAGGTAGGCACAAATGGTCAAAAGATGAATCTTAATGGAAGATTAAGAAAGGTCAAAAGATAATAACTCACAATATTGTAAAATGAAAGTTGTTCAAGCCTTAAAATTATCTTGGTTCATTCCATGGCATGAACTAGAAAACCTGTTCCTTTTAACCATGTATGATTTTATAGCAGCAGGTTTCTTAACCTCCTATAATACCTCCTACACATCTTCAGAAAAAGGATGCTTAAAACGGATTAAAATTCTGTCATCCAGGTTGTGAGTTGAAGAACATCAAAACTGTGATAGATCAAGGAGCCCCTGTCTTGTATTAGTCCATCCTGTGAGGAAGGTTATGGTAACTGCCCCTGGGCATTTTAAAAAGAAGGGGAAACCATTGCTACATGGGCCAAAAAAGAGTTTCCAGTGGTATTTTTGGAGAGTCCAACCAGATGGTGTTGAAGTGCTGAAGTATAACCAGTAAGAAGAAGTAGCACAATGTTGCGAGTCCACAGATAGGATTTATTAATAAAAAAAAAAAAAAATTTGTGTATTTTTTTATTAATAACTCCTATCTGTGGACTTGCAACGTTGTGCTACTACGTATTTTTGGAGAGTAATTTTGGATCTTGAAAACGACTCTAGTATCAGGAGAAAAGGAGGAACATTCCTGTCCAATGGGAATGAAAAGGTATCTTCCATGCCTTTTTCCAAGGAGTCCTGGAGTAGGATTCCTTTAACTGTCTGTTGTGAATAGAGGCAAACAGAACAACTTGAGGAGTTCCCCACAGGTAGGTGATTTCTTGGAAGACCCCAGTATGTAAATTCCATTTGTGAGAGTCTGTTCTGGTCCTGCTCAGCTTGTCTGCCACAAAATTCTGCTCTGATGGAATGTAAGTAGCCTGTAAGGATAGACCAAGCTTGAGGGCCAGTTCCTAGGCTAGTACTGTTAAGCTGCAGATGGGGTAAGATCTGGTCAATTCCTGTTTATGTACCACATGGCTTGGTGTTATCAGTGATGGCTAACAGATGTGCTTTACTCTGTAGCATATCGCCTACTCCGAGGAGATCTCTGCCTAACATATAAAGCTATGTTAATCCCAGATCTGTTGGACATGCTACACCTAAAGAAATCCGAATCCCTCTGAGCTACACACTCTAGGGACCTAAACCTTGTCACCACAATAAACAGGACATGCTGGAGGGATAGATTCCTGCCACAGAGACTTCCTATACTCTGGAACAAGCTACCATCTATGTCAAGCAAAGTTCCTCATTAGCACTCTTCAAGAAAATTCTTGATGAGTGGATGGGAAATAGGAAATACACCCTGGGGATCACTTCTGTGGCTCTGCTTGACAGGGGCACAGGAAATTAACTTTCTTGGGTGGCATAAGCCAAGGAACCTTGTTGGCTAGGCTTACTTAGGCCCTTGGGTTGATAGCCTAGTACCTACCTATGAACCTATGTTCTGGACTCCAAGAATGGTCTACTGATTTGAGAGCATTTATTAATACCATCATTTCTTTGATGTCTATGTGTTTCTTTTTGTCCTGTTGGTTCTACAAACCTTGCACTTTCACTCATTTGGAAGCATCTCCCAGTGCAAAAGCTGATGCATCTGTAGTTAAAGACTGAGTGGGGTTGGAATGAGAAAAGGAGGCCCAGATTGAGATATAATTGATTCACTTACCAATGAATTTCCCTCTTGACAAAATTCACCACTGGAATCTGAAAGGAGAGGGAGTACTGGTGATGGGTCCAGCTTGATTTGAGGAACCACTACATTTTTTTCATGTGTAGTCTGGCTAGAGGAATTGTGAGAATTATAGAGGCCATAAATTCTGATATCTTAAGATAGCTCCCAGATGTTGCTTTAGTCTAGCTAGAAAATATCAAGAAGTGTTACTTGTAAAAGTTTACGTTGTCTTGAGGAAGAAAGGTCGCCATGAGAAATCTATCTAGAAGACAGCCTGGAAATACTATACTGAGGATGGAATGATGAATAATTTTTCTAGATTTATTTAGAAACCCAGGTTAGGAAGAAGTTCCTTGATGAAAAGAAGAGACGCTTGACAGCCTAGAAAACAGTCTGCAAAAATAAGGTAGATATCCAAATATGGAAAATGTGAAGTTCTGTAGCCTGCAATAAGCTATTACTGGAGCTAGACACTTTGTAAACTCTCTTGGAGCTGTTGATAACCCAAACAGTAGTGCACAAAACTGAAAAAGTGACACAGAAAATCTTAAAAAGTACCTGAAGTCCTTGTGAACTGGAATGTGATGATAGACATAATTTAAGTCTAAAGTTATTAGAGAACTGAAAGGGGGAATTAGAGGTAACAGAGACTGTAAAAAAGCATTTTGAATTTTGGAATCCCGATGTAAAGGTTTAGAAATAACAGGCCCAGCATGGGTCTGAGGATTGCTTATTTCTTTGGCACCAGAAAAATCGTTGACTAAAATCTTTTTTCTACTTGATCAGGTGGGGCAGGCTATATTACTTCCAGAAATAGCATTTTTTAAAGAAGACTTAAACATGCATTTGCTCCATCAAATACCAATTTATTGCAACTGCTGTTACCATGTATGTTTTTCTAATGTCTCATCAAGTGTTTTGTAAACTTTGTAATTGTTGTTATTTTGTAATTCTGTAATTAACTATATTTGCATTTACTGGAGCTTTTCTCCACAGGACTCCATTGAAAATGGGCTCCTTATGACCCAGTGGACCCTCCTGGTAAACAAACTGCAAATAAATAAAATAAATAAGAAACATCTTTATAAAATTATCACTTATGACATAGGTAATCATACATTAATATAAATAAAAACAAGCTGTATTGACATCATTTTAGTTGCAATACATCACAAACCAAATTGACAGAATTTTAATTGCAAGCGTTATACATCACTTATAATCTAGCCAGTCATTGTCAGTCAGACATTACATAGCTCATTCCAATTCTGCCTTCTTTTAAACCTCATTCATCATTGGCATGTATTGTTCCCACAATTCCCATTTTTCCTATGTAATTTGCTCCTACCCTTTTCTAAAGATCCCAATTCCAGTTGTTGTATCTCTGTTACTATAGTCACTACTTCTAGTAAAGCTAGTGTAGACTGATTTCCATTTTATAGTAATTGCTTTTTGGCAGCCACCATAATTAGACTTAGCAAGGCCTTAGTATGTCTAGGCAATTTCAATTTTGTACCATAGCTAAAAAAATAATTTCCTTAGTTACATCAATTTGCTCACCCAGTATCTGACAGAGCAGTCTGCAGGGAATCTTTAAAGTCTACCACCTCATTATACTCCCAGAAAATATGTTCCCAATTACCTCATTCTTTCCCATCATCCCTCCAACATTTGCTATCTACCTGACAAAAACATTCTTTGGAGTCTATTTCGGATATAAAAATACCTAAATAAATATTTCCAAGCAAGGATCCTAAATCTTCTAGAGCTTGTTGCATATTTGGGAGACATACATATATTGGATAATTGTGAATTGCTTATCCAGTCTCTTTCTAACCTCCTTTGATTGATTCTTATATTTATTATGCAGTGTGTTGTATGCTTTACTAATTATTCCTTTTTTAAATGCAGCTTCTGTTCTAGATTCTAATAAAAAGCTCTACTAGTGCTGGTCCTTCTCATAGGATCCCCCTATTTCTTTCTCTTTGTCTATACTCTGATATCAATCTTTGATAGGGAAGGCAATCTCTAGCCTACAGTCCAAATAAAGTATTGGCCTTTTCCCATTCTATTAGCTTTCCCTCTCTAATTATTTGATCCCATTACCTTGGTTCTTTTGCCAGTTGTCTCCAATAAATTCCAGCCCTCTCTTGCCTATTGTCTATATCCCTAATTGTAGTTATCCCTATTGCCTGAATATCTTTTCTCTGTTCCAGTGTTGGCTTAGTTCTTAGAATACTTTCTGTTACTTTATGAATATAATATTCTGTATGGTTATTGTTATTGTGCTTAAGGATCTGCATCCAGAATCCCAGTCTCAGCTTATTTCTTGAGCTTCCCCATGTTTCATCATAATCCCTTTCCACTTTCAATTATAGGTTTCAGCTTGTGCTATGTATAGTAGCCTTAAATGTGTAGCTCTGTAATACCCCTTTAGATTGGTTAATCCCAAACTGCCTTGTTCATTTAGAAAAAGCAGCTTATCCCACTTGACTCTTGCCATCTTCCCTTTTCAGATAAAACCCTTCAGCTCTTCATTAATGGCTATCCGCAACTTCTCCTCTGGTTGATGAAAGTATGCCTGACCATTGTATAAAACTAAAGGGACTAAAAACATTTTAACTGCTTGCATCTTGCTATCCATATCCATATAACAGAGTTTCCAATTTCTCAGTGTTTGCATTATCTTTTGTTTAGCCTCTTCCTACATATCCTTAGCTACCTCACAGAATCCTTTTTAATCTATACTTCTAAGTACTTCATTTTATCATTTCCCCATAAATATGGATATTGCTGAACCAGTTCATGTGTAGATACATAATTTATAGCTATTGCCTTTGTTTTAACTTTATTAATTTTGTATCCTAAAAAGAGTTGAAGCAGCCTCTAAATTTTCCACAGCACTGAAATGTCCTTTTCTAATTTTATCATGTAGAAAATAATATCTGCAAACAGAGCCAGCTTTTCTTGACTAACATACCCCCCAAAATAGCATTTCATCCATAACAGGAGGAAATAGGGTGGTTTGATTGAACAGATGGGGCAGAATTCCTTGAAATGGGAGCAGAGCCCCATTGCCAGCTGGAGCCTTTCTGTATAATTCTTAGCACCCAAGTATCTGAAGTAATATGCTGCCAAAGTAGAAAGCAAAGATATAGATTTTGATAAAGGTTTAAAGGATTGCCAGGGAGGAGAAGGGAAGGAGATTGTTTGATGACACAGTCAGTTTGCCTTTTTGTATTGTCCTTGGATTTGGGAATGCCGTCCTTTTCTTTTTGTAACCTCTCTGCCACTGTTTCTTAAACGTTTGTTTGCTTGTTTTTTTGCTGAGATTTATTGAAATGTTTTCAATAAAAGAACCCTGGACTATAAATAAAAGTTTCTGTTATATTTGGTTAGTTACATTAATTTACTCAACCAGTAACTGAGAAACCCCCTTTAATTAATTTTCTCCATTCATCAAATTTCTGGAGAACCTCACAGAGGAGGACCAAAATATCAGTTCTTTACACAGAGGTGCATTCAAAACTTCTGATTTAATATCCTTTGGTAAACTATAGCTGTTCAGTAAAGAAAATATCCACACAACTGACCCAGTGGCAGCAGCTCTGAAAACCGGTTTCACTTCAGAATCTTGAATTCCAGAAAACTCAAACTCCATATGGTTGAGACCATATGATCCAGTTTTCATAAACTCAAAATTCCGAAGTGAAATAAAAAAATACTCAAAGACATCATTTCTGCAGGGGGCAAGCCCCCCTGCACCCCCCCCCCCATGTGGGAGGCTGTGCCCCCACACCCCCCCCTACTTAAATATACCAACTCCGAGATCATGCTACAGTGGGGAAAAGGGAAATTTCCCATTTCGTGCTGTATGCAGAAGCGCAGAATGGGAGATTTCCCATTTCCTCGCTATAGTGCAATTAACGGAAATGGTATATCTAAGTAGGGAGGGTGCAGGGGGGCTTGCTCCCCTGCAAAAATGTTATATTTAATTAAATTAAAATATTTTATTTAACACTTTAGACTTTTGAGTTTCTGAAAACTCGATCATATGGTCTCGACCATATGAAGTCCGAGTTTTCAGGAATTGGACATTCTAATGTGTTTCCCTGAAAACCACAACAGCAATGTCATATGAACATTTAAGATAATGTTTGGTAACCTAAAACTCAGTGGAAAGCAAAGAATTCAAAAGACACCTTAGTTTCTAAAGAAGGAAGGTCAGCAATCAATTTCTTCAGATTGTCATTTTCCTGTTGGGAAGGCTAAAGCAGAAGCAGCATATGCCTTCTCTCCAAACCTATCAAAGGCTTTCCTATCTTTGTCTAAAGGAATCAGGTAGGAAGCCATGAAATGCTTGGAAAGGGACACTACTATGAATTTGCCCTAATGTTCCTAAAAAGAAATGTGAGGGATTGTAGTACCTTGTATAATTGACTAGATTTCCTAGGTGGGGGTGGCTGGTTGTCTAGAGATCTGCTAGCTACCTTGAAAACATCCTCTAAGACTGGTAAAACTAGAGGGATAACCACTGGCTGAGAAGAATGTGCATCTAATAGCATACAGAGTCTCTGCTGGAACTCAGAAATGTCCTTTCATTCCTATTAAATAATTCCTTCATTCTGTCAATGGTGTAGGAAAAGGATAAACCTTCAACTGGGGAATCTGAAGATATATTTTCCTGAGAATCAGATTTCCAGTTTTTCAGTGCAGAAACCTGGGAGACATAATCCAAGCCATCTTCCACATCAAATTTTGAATCAGAATCTGAAGGGAAGGGAAATGTTTTTATTTTAGATTGAATAGAAGATTTGTGTTGTAACGACTGAAGGATTTTAAATAAGTCCTTGGGGGGACATTCATCTTTCATTCACTCAGCTGAAAGGGATCAGGGAGTGGATTTATGTTTAAATTAATGTGTCCCCTTCCTGGGATTATCTATAGAAAAAGAGTACTCCAGCATATGGTCATCTCCCTGGGAATTTGATATTGTAGTCCTCCATAGGGGTAAGACATCCCTCCAAGCCTGGCAAGACTGATTCTCCCCTACCTCAAGTGAACCTACAAGTAGCCTTGAAGGACATGTTTGTCTCTTGGCTTTTAGCAGCATCATGTGGAACAATGCTAGAAGAATTGTGAGAAAGCATCAGACTCTTCAAGGTTGATGGTATGGCCATAGCATAGCTGATCTGCCAAAGACTGAGCCAGAGAAAAAGCCAGAATGGAAACTGAAGCCTCTCTAAAAACTTTTAATTCTTGGACACCGAAGGGAGAATCTCCAAGGATCTAGAACCCTGTCCATGACTCTGTGGGTCAAAGCTTTCAATTTTTTATATAATTAAAATGATCATATTTCCAAAAATGTTTTATGTTATACAAGCTTGTTCTTTGCCACTAGCTAAATCGCACCTAAAACAATTAAATTATTTAATAGTAAGATTCCTATGGTATCCAAAAAAAACAAGGATAGCTATGAAATATCATCTAGATGAATGGGATATGGGTGGCATAGGCTTACCAGACATAGAAGTATATTTACATTCATCTATTAAAACAATATAATTTTGGCTAAATACAAAATATACATCAAAATGGAAGCTAGTTCACAAGAAAATCTAGTTAAAATCAGGATTTGTAGTAACAAATAAGTATACCGATTTCATATCAAACAATTTTCTATGCCTGACGAAGGAATATATGATGATACATAAGCATAAAAATATAAGTTCGAAATACATTACTTGTACATTAAAAATGTTCAAAAATCTTATTAATAGCAATCCTGATATTAAAGCATGGTCATTTTTATTATATCCAGTAGCGTACACACAAGGTAATATAATAACATTTGATATAGAAGTAGTCACTATGCTTAAAAGGGATTAATATATTGGCATCAATTGGTAAACTCTGGAAAACTTCTGACAATAGACCAAATTAAAAGGAAATTAAATATGGAAAATAGTTCATGACTACATATACAAGAATTAAGACAATATATATTAAGCAAACAAGAAACAATGCAACCATCATATAAGACAGAATGTCTCTAATCTTATAGAACATATAATATTACTAATGAATCAACCCATTACTGGAAAGGGATACTTATAATCTATTTATAAAACACACAAAAAAATAAAAACCTATAATGACAAAATATGGAACTATTCTAGATCAGTTAATGGATATGTGCCAAATGACAGAGACAAAAAATTAATTCTTCTCTCTCCAAAGCAGACATCACTTTCATTACATTGGAGACTCTCTACATGGCAATTCATGCACTGATCTTACGTAACCCCTCATAAAATGGAACTTATGTTTAAGAAAAATATTGGCTGTTGGAGATGTGATTTATCAATAAAATCAGACTGGCAACATATGTTCTACGAATGCCATTTGAATAAACCATATTGGGATAAAATAAATTATTTTCTGCAAATGGTATTCAATGACAAATTCCAGATTTCCAAATCTATTATTTTGTTTAATGCACCTGTACCTGACTGTGTACCAAGAACAAAATATGTAATCTTGTGGACTTCTCCTACCCATTGCAAGGAAGAACATTACATCAAACTGGAAATCCAAAGCTTATCCAACTTTTAAGTAATTCATGAATATGGTGTCAGCAGTATCGCAATTGGAAATGAACCCTATTAAAGGAAGAACTGAAAGAACTACATCATTATATATAGCATGGCAAAAAGTAATTGAAGTACTGGAGAGTAATGACTGTAGCAAATTATAATCAAGAAACAATTGTATAGAAAGTCAATTATATGCCAGCAATACACACCCTTGTAAATACTTTATTTTGGTTTTAATGTTTGATATCTGTTTAGTGGTTTTAGCCAACCTTTTTAAATAATTTGTAAATACTTCACTGCCATAAATAACCTGTATACGTGTTTTTCTTGTTTTTGGAAATGAATAAAAATATTTACAAAAAAAAAAGCAAGCTTTTATTTTTTTATTTTCTACATGTAGAAGAAGGTATCTCTGCCTGCACCTAAGGGTTTTAGGGGTACAGGACATAAAATTGAACAGGACTGAATTTTGTGCTTTTCCCCTATGTACAGCAGATAGGATGTGTGGTGCTCTTTATAGAGAATTTGGTAACCACAAAACACTTCCCCTCCTTTCTCTTAGACATAAACACTGAGAAAAATCGATAGAACTTTCTCACAAAAAATGGAAGTCCCCAACAGAGTACTTATCTGCTCACTTGACAAGAGCTAGACATCTACCGATCCTGCATAAAGTTTACCTGCTAAGTTTGTTACTTTGGTTTTGGAAGATTCACCTTTACTCTAATGTTCAGGCATGTTATCCTAAATGTGTTTCAACAAATGTATCACTAACACCATTTGTTACAAAGAACAGCGAGGAAGCTGTTTTAATCATCTTTCATATTGAATGGTTTTAGCCTTCTGTTTGGAGTACAGAGCTTTTGTTTTCTACTTTTAAAGTAGTCTTGCTTAGATTCTTAACACAGACTGCCAATATAACAGGAACAAACTCAATTCTAACATCATTGATTGTTAAAACAAAGTGCCAGATGTTTTTTTTTTTATTTAAACAGAGAAACAGTTGCATATGAATGACAAATGACAGCAAATAAACATTATTTGTTATACACAGTTTCCATATGTACAATTTACAAATCAAATCAAATCTTTTAACCTTCCTAGTGGGTCCAGACCACTAAGAAAACAGGCTTATTGCATTTGATTATCAAGGAATACAGTCAAAATTAATATGAAGAAACAATTTCCTCTCTGAAAATGATTTCAGCTGTATTATTTTCCAGATGTATGCATGTTGATCTGCATTCAAAGTAAAGATGTACCCTTCTGTTTGTTTACTCATGAATTTATTTCCAAATGAATCAACCTGCTTATGTAAAAGTTTTATGAGACTGAGCATTTCCATGGTTATTCTGTTCCATACAATGCTTCCTTTCCCTGGCAACAGTGATGAGTCAAGGACCATTGATTTAACAAGTATTAAAGGTATGAAAATGATGTTCTAGCACTCATTAAATAGCTGTGATTCAGTATTTATGTTTCTGTCAGTTCAGCAAATCTAGTCAACAAACAAAATAATTAATGCAAGGAAACTATATATAATCTTGAAGAAGTAAGGTTATAGAATGCTCTTCACTACCAAGTACAGTTCAGTTGCTTTTGTCTTTTTTAAATACCTTTATATTTTATTACTGGTAAAACAGAACTTAGTGGTGCACAAGCTAACTAAAACAGAGACAGCAAAAGCCACTCAACCCATATTTACATTCATTATGTTTTATCAAGATCAAGCAGGTACATCTGAACTTTATACTGATTTTTACAGTACTTATGTTTGGTTGAGTGGGCTTAGCTGCATATTACATATTTCCATATAAACTCCTCAATGTCTAAATCAGAGCAGACCTTCCTTCTTGCATCACCTCTGTGTTTCGGCAATGTTCCTTCAAACGTCTCTTCTACCAGAGTTTAGTGATGCTTTGTCTCCATGAGGTCTGCAAGAAGACTGGAGTTGATCACCCACAACTCATGTTGTTTATTTCCCAAAGTTCTTTGTCCATTTTACACAGATCCACTGGACATAAAATGCATGCATGCAGAATGATATACACTGCACAACTGCCACAGCTATCTTTGTTCAGGACCTCTAGTTTTCACCTTTTAGTGGTACCCAACAGCCCCAAGCTATTCTTAATCTGACAAACAGGGTCATGCTTAATAAAAGGGTAGTGCTGTATGCTTGAGAAAACACAATAGGATAATCATGGGATCATAGGCGCCAGAACCATAGGGCAAGGGGGAGGGCCCGCCCCCCCAACTTTTGCAGCTGCAAGACCTGTAAGGACTCATGTCTGTGCCGCATGGCATTCAAACAAAAAGTGCTGGAAACAACTACCTGATCACATCAAGTGATGGCAGATCATCCACGGTAAGGAGTTTGTTTATGCAAGTAGCTGGTGTGCTCCGTTTGTTTATGTAAGTGCTCCGTTTGTTTATTTCAGTAGCTGGTGTGCTCCGTTTGTTTATGTAAGTGCTCAGTTTTAAGTAGATGGTGTGCTCCGTTTGTTTATGCAAGTAGATGGTGTGCTCCGTTTGTTTATGCAAGTAGCTGGTGTGTGTGTGTGTGTGTGTGTGTGTGTGTGTGTGTGTGTGTGTGTGTGGTAACTGGTGTGCTCCATTTGTTTAAGTAGCTGGTTCTTTGTAGTATAGATAACTTCTATAAGCCCACATTCTAGCCTTCTTTATAAATTACTCTGCATGCCTTCCTACAGATATGATTGTCAGTGAACAGCCTGACTATCTGCAGTGATAAATAACCATATTTATAACACCACCTTACTGAAGGCTAATTCAAACTCTTGCACCCAAGTAGCTTTCCTTCGGAGTCAAGAAATATAGCCAAGAGTTGCATTATGTTCAGTAGGTCCCATAATGTAATCAGATAATGTAGTGACCAAAACAATGGCAGTTTCACCTTTTTCAGTACTACATGGATGTCCTTCACAACCTAATTAGTCTCTGATGTACTGAGACAAAGCACCAGTCAAAGGGATGATAGTATAACACCCACAGACCATAACTGTTTAATACTAGTACCCTGAGGGAATCTTCAAAATATTTAACTAATGCTATATACCTCACTGCATAGTATCAGGAATAATTCTACCTAGTCTGAGCTGGATGACTAATTACAGGTCTTGACAATTATGGTAACAAATCCATTCATGCCATCTGGTGAGAATCCTCACTGCACCCTAGATCATTCAATTATCTGCCTAATGCTTTGTAAAACTGACTAAACACCAAGAGTGAAATACACAGCTAAGAAATGTTACGTGGATTGCAGTAGTCTGATGTTCATAATCTGCACACCATATCAGCAACTAAATACTGCAACAAAAACCAAGCAAACAAAAAAAGATAACAGCATTTTTGGGATGTTACCAATGCAAACTCTTTAAATTTCTTAGAAATTCCATTGTATGAACCCAGGATTCCTTCACTGAAAAAAAGCTGTAAGCTTACAATCTCCAAGATCTCTGCTGCACTTGAAGTGCTATCAGTAAGCATCTGAAGCCAATAGTGTGCTCCATTTGTTTATTTAAGTAATATGTGTGTGAAATGCCCCAGTTACATTTAACTGGTGGTTAGAATTTCAGAGGCTCAAACCCTAAGCCTCATTCTCTACCCACAACACCACTTATGATTCAGGGAGTTTAGTCCATAGGTCTCAACTGTCTATATTTTGACAAAATATTTGGCTCATACAGCTGGTCTGCTCCTCTTAAATTTGTGGTTTTCTGCCAAATCAGTGAGAATGGAATTCACTAAATAATGATAGCCCTTTAAGTTTCAGTCTTCCTATCTATTTTGCAAACACATGGTAACACAAAACACAATTTTAGCAACTTTTCTAAAATTATACAAGTAATATTTAAAATGTGTCCCTGGTTTTGGGTCTTTGCCCCCCCCCCCCAAATAAAGTTAGAATTTTTCCAGATTTCTTCTGCTGTGAAATTGAGAAATTTAGTTGTGCCAAGTGGATGGTGCAGTGGTAGTGTTGTTGCCTCCCAGCAAGGGGTTCTCTGGTTTGATTCTTGGCTGGGGTGCCTTCTGTGTGGTGTCTGTATGTCCTCCCTGTATTTGTATGTTTTTTTTTCTGGGTGCTCCAGTTTCCTCTCGTGTTACAAAGACATGCATCTTGAGCATTTCTCCATGGGCCTCTGCTAAGAATTGGCTTTGTTCCAAGTTAGACTTTACTGTTAAGTAAATAAATTTTACAAGGAGCTGAGAGCTTCAGGGAAAGAGAAGTTTAGTGCTGCTTATTCCAAGTCTGTTTGCATTAATAACACAACAGGTAGTACCCTTACTTTTGATGCAAAAGACTGTGGGTTCTACTCCCACAGTATGCAGATGGATCGCTGGTACTGTGCTGTGTTGTACTTTAAAGGGAGTTGATGCGGCAGTCCTGTGAATGTCCTCCTTTGGAGGAGTTACCTAGTAACTATGAACCTGTTATCAGTTTGCCATCCATTCCCTATTGCAATATTACTAGCTTATCATTTTTTAATGTAACACAGGCAATTTATTCTTCAAGGGCAACAGCCACTTTATTTGTAGATGAAACAATGAAATCTAAAGTTGTTTCCTAGTAGCAACCTCTTCATTAGTTAGAGATCCCTTTAATGTGGAATTATTTAGATGACGTACTTCTGCAGAGATTCTGCATATTTACTGATATGGTGGATTGTAATGACAGAAGTTTGAGTGGCCTTTTATGGTTGAAACCTTCTGAAATGGGTACTTCCGTGATTATTAGTTCATACATTTTGTTTTATTGCTTACTAGAAGACTGTTCAAAACTACAAATTTAAAAACTGTTGCTGTATTATACTAGGAATATAATTTAATACAATCAGGAAGGTGAATCACAGAATGCATACATGTATGCATGACTCTAAAAATGTGTTTGAAAACATCCCAGAGGAAGTGTGAAAGGCTCAGAATTATGGGCAAATTTTAAGCTTTGCTCTTGTTACCAAAGCAATGGATGAAGGTAAAACAGTTCACACCACATTACCTTGACCTGGCCAAACCTTTTGATACAATCCCCTACTCAGGTGTACTACAAAAGATGAATAATGTAGGAGGAAACACTTGCATCACTAGCTGGATTGCCAACTAGCTCACAGGATGCAGGAGATCAAAATAGGGGAAGAGACCAATCAAGTCTCCCAGGGTTTGGCATATACATCTCAAAAGTAAAAGGAAATACCAAAGGGTTTTGGCTGGCTAAGTCTGAGATGACTGCAAGCTAGGAGCATTTATTGAATCCCCAAATGACTTAACCATCGTGCAGGAAGGTTTGTCCCAAATAATAACTGGTGTCAAAATCATGACAATGCCTTCTGAGAACTGACCTAATTGTTTTGCATTTGGGAACTTGTGTGTACAGTAACCTAACTTTTGACCAGCATGTGCCCAGAGTCATAAGAAAGCCTTTCTATATTGCACAGCTTATAAACAAACTGATTCTGACTATATCTAGAGATGTTGTTGTCCCCCTTTACAAAGTTCTCATTAGGTCAATTATTTTGTATAATGCCCACTTTAGCATGTATCTGTCCAGCCCCATGCAACAACTGGAATACCTTCAGCGATACCTTACTAAAAGGATACAAGTCCTAAACAATAGGTCTTGCATGAATCACCTCAAAGAGTTATTACTATATTCAGTATCCTACTGAGTGCTTAGAGGTGACATGTCTGGCATACAAGGCATCCTCCGACCTAATGCATATGGACCTACTGAACATCAGCAAGTCAAATGGCATCAGAAATACTCAGTCCAGGTATCTAAAGTGAATGTTGTGGAGAGATGGATATATATCACAGAGGCTACCACTGTTTCAGAACAGACTATCAATACAAGTAAAACAAAGCTCATCCATCCACATTCAAATGCAACTTGGATCTAAGGATGGGTAATATAAAATGTACTCCAGGATTGCCCCTCATGCCACTAATGGATAGAGGCAGTTCCTAAATGCTACATCCCTTACCAGGGTCCCCTCAAATTATCTATGGTATGATCACAGTTATTCTCACTAGGGCTAATAATACAATTATCAGCCATGGGATAGGTAAGACCAATCAGAAAATGTTAATTCAAGCACCACAAAGGAATTTGCTAAGCTTAAAATGTCCTCCAAGTGAACCTATGTTGTTGTAGTAAATAGTTCAAAAAATTTGCCTTTTTTAGATCACTAAGTGCCCCTCTCACCCTCTGCAACCCCCCCCCCCCAGTCCTCAACAGCATCTGGTGCCTATGCATGGGATAAGCAAATTTGACAATGCTAGTTAAAATACCTTAACAACCAGGCATTTACTGTATACAGTTCCACTCAGAACAGCATGGAAAAATGTACCCAAAGAAAAAAGTAACTTAATCTGCTAATAAAAATACAGATCAAAGCTTAAATCCCGTTTCCAAAGTCATGTGCTAACAAAACATAATATGTCTCAATAAACTGGAATGATAAAAGCAGGAAATACCTCCAATTTGTATGCTATTGGTCTGCTAAATTATGATATGGGAATCCACACCATATTTGAAGACCATCAAGATGGATTTTCAGAGTGATCATATCAGTGGAATTCCCATGCTGTCTAAAAAAGTACAACAAAATCTCAGTATTTGTATTAGTGGGAAACACACCCCATGTATCCCATACAGACATTCCAATCACCTTCATTAAGAAGCATACCCATGACTATAGTAAGCAACTAGTTATCCCCAATTGAACCAAGAAGTCTTCTTCTAAGAAGAAACAAAGTAAGGAAGGTTTAGCTTATCTTAACACTGTTCATTATGTTTTCTAGCTTTCATATAATGGCTAAATTGGTAAACTATGGCTTTACTAGAAGGAAGAAGGAACAACTCCAGACGTCCTTGTTAAAGACTTCAGTTTCTGTCAGTACTCAACATGTCTTGAATATATTACTTTGTCAGTAATTCTAGAGTAGGTCTAATCAATGGCAATAATTCTGAAGAAGATTAGACCGCACCTAAGGAAGAGGTACAAAGTCACAGGCATTTAAAATGCTCAAGGCATGATGTGTTTATTTATTGATGTGTTTATTTGCTTGTTTGTTTGCATTTGTTAAGTGGTATTATCAGACTTAAATATAATAGCTCCTTTTCAGCAAAGGCCCATAAAAAAAGTTCCAAAGAGTATTCATTCTAGAAAAGGTAATATATAGTCAATGTAATTACTCATTAGGACAGTCATGCAAAATTATTATGCATGAAGTAAAATGAGAAATACTAATTAATAGTTACCAAAATTTATACATTTATACAGTTAAGAGTAATACAGAAATGTGTCTATGTGGGTGCACGTGTGTGTGTGTGGTAGTTATATTTAGTTTTCATAATTTACAACTGGAGTACAGCTACACATTATGGTGTTTTGTAAATGTGTGCCAATTATGAATGAACTTTATAATTGTCTAGCATAAATACATTTGTGAAACACAAACAACAGACAACATTTCAACTCTGAGAGTGGCCCTATTACTGAGATAACAATGACTCCATTACTGCCAGAAGACAATATACTTGCCCAAATACTTCTTTAATATTTGGTTAACAATTTCTCTGTTATGCTGCAGCAGAAAAAAAAAAAAGACTGAGTTTTCAAAAAAATTCTTAACACTGACTTATAAGTGGATTGGCAGTTGTACTTCCAAAGTATGAAGAAGCCTTTTACTTCTGTTTTGGGGCTTCCATAAAAAGACCATAAGATAAACCAATTTAATAAAGCCACCAAAGACATTGATGGCAAAAAGGAGGATGTTGCTTGAAAAAACGTTCTCAGTTACTCAGTGAAAGGCCAGGTACTGTTATTAACAGATAACTGGATACACGTCTAAAATTCTTCTAGCACTGGCCACTCTTATAAGGGTCATTATCTTATGGGAGACAAACGTAAAGTGTCACAGATGAAACTGTCTCAGATGGAGGAAATGCTAACCTTCAAATTACAATGAGTCAACATGCATGAACATGCTTAAATCTTAATCACTGTAGAGACTGGAAATGGCTACAATTAATACATTATTTTCAAACTACAAATGTTCATCACAGTTAGTGAGCAATAAATTGTAAAATATCATATGAAACCATACAATTTACTTTTTATATAGCAGATGAGATGCAACAGCATAATGTCAGAATTGCATCATTCATGATGTCAGTACTAAAACAATTTCAGATAAAAGCTAGATGAACAATTAAATGCACAAACAATAGATTAACATCTTTTTTAATTTCTAATGAAATGTTTGATGATAAACTAGAACAAGATGGAGTAAAATATTTCTGCAGCAATCGGCACGTGTCACAGCTCACATCTCCCCAAAAAATGTAAACAAGAAGCTCATGGCGATCATAGATAAACAGAGCCAAAAACAATCACAGGAAATTAAATAATTTTCTAGAAAGGTGCAGTCAACATCTCCTGGTTCCTGAATGATTACCATTCATATAATCGAATGCCCAGAACATCGACTTCCGGAACATTGAGACGACAACGTCACAAATTCACAACAGCAAAATCCCGAAACATGAAGTCAGACCTCTGGGAAAGTAACCATTTAGCCAGAACTCCCTAAAACAACAACTTACACACATTAAATCCAATGTGGTAGGGGGGTGTGCCCCCCACACACCCCCTACTTAAATATCCCAACTCCAATATCGCACTACAGTGGAAAAAAGGCAAAGGTCACAGTTCTGGCTAAGTGGTTACTTTCCCTGAGGCAAGACTCGATGTTCCGGGAGTTCACTATTGTGAATTTGAGACGTTCTTGCCTCGATGTTCTGGGAATCAGTGTTCTGAGTACTCAATTATATGAATGGTAACCTCTTGAATATGCCTTCATTTAATCCAAGGCTTAAACAAAGTCTCAGATTGAGATGGGAATAGAAGTCCTTGACGGAATAATTTAATTTAGTGCCTTAAAGCTTCCATGTTTTGAAACTGACAGACAGACACCAATTGCTTATGTCCAGCTATAGAGGATTGGCTTGCCCCCTCCCCAAGATTGGAGCCAAAGTCAAAATGCAGCGAAATGGAACTTGTATTATAATGCAGAAAATCAAAACTACCTCCTTTCGGTACAATACCACACGCCATCATTAACATTCAAATCACACCCCCTCACCACTAGTAAGATATCTCACACTCCAAAGTCTGAAAAAATTAAATAAACAATACAAGAATACCAATATGCAATCATGCTAAATGCCAAGATATACTGGAAGGAGTTTTGCAACTTCTGTTCAGACTCCATTCATCTTGCAAACTAGGTAGCCATAATGAACATACAATAAAAAAATCAGGAACAGTCCATCTTAAAAGAAAGCTGTGCAATTAAATTACTTATGAATATACTCAACATTACATCAGATGAACAAAATTTTAAGACAGACAGACAAGAGCCTGGCAGACAGTAACTACAAATTAAAAAAAATACAAAAACACAGGCCCGTGGGGGATCTGGATTCCAAATAGGTGGCCTAAGTTGAAGAATCAGGCAATACAAAAAAATGCACTTTAACCATAGAGTGTCTGAGACCATAAAGGTGCTAAAAAATCTAAGTGATCCTGTGTGGTACATGCTATTGGGGATAAACTCAGCCCTGGACCCAAAGAGGAAAAGCACTTCCACTTCATTCTGTGTCTGGAATGGACAGAAAGATTTTGAGTTACCCACAGTTTGTAAAATATACTTGACAAGACCCAATGAAAGCAAAGGTCTCAATGAACAAGCCAAGTTCTGAAGTTTAAAATGAAGGTCATTGAAGGGTCGTAGTCTATACTTGATCCCAAATCATCATTATGGTTCACAGACCAGGGCACAAAGAGAATCATATGACTGGGACTTCAAAGAAAGTTCTAGCCAAAACAACAGCAACTGAAGAAACTGACAAGAGAGCTCTACTAAACACATGGGAGATGCTATGATGTAACAAAAAGGAAGTCCAAAACGCTGGATCTCAACTGCAAAGTTCATAAAACACACAAAGCTTTCAGGATCGACAAACCAGCAGTGTATACAAAATTAATTAGTACACAACCACCCAGTTTATACAAATCACTGATTGCTTTAACCAATCACTAAAAACTCTTCAAATAGTAATTATATTAAAACTATATCATCTTAAAAAACTTTTCATACACATACAGTAAATATACATGCCCCCACATATAATAATAAGAAACCCTATATGATAAATATACAAAGATATATATATATATATATATATATATATATATATATATATATATAATATATATATATATATATATATATATATATATATATATATATATATATAAATTATTCTTTTAACCACTATATAAATAAATAAAATAATTAAATACAAATATAAATACAAACTTCTAAATTTCTAAATTCTACCAGTCCTACAATTTCATCTGTTTCAACTTAAGTATAGGTTTAATACTCACCAATGCATTAAGTCCTGGGGTTTATCTGCTTGCAGTCTTTCTATCCATTTATACTCAGCTACTTTGTTTTATTAATATGTATCACCTCCTCTGTCACTAAGCATTGCTATGATGTAACAAACAGTGACAGCTACCACAGACAACGACATCAACAATGGGAGAGGTACCAGAACAGTAGCAGTTGTATGAATGACATGATCAGTATCCCAGCACAGCAAGGTATTATACAAAGCACATCAGCTGTATTCATAAAAACATATAAGCAGTCAACCATTCTGCACTCGTACTGTGCCCCAATTTTTCAGTTCCTTACAAAATATCACAGAATATGTCTATCTGAAAAAAAAAAAAAGAAGTGGGTTGCTACAATGTCTAGCTGAGGTACAAGGACCAAAGCATTTAAACAGCTGAGGTACAATGCCCAAAGCATTTACACAGCAGAGTTACAATGCCAAAGCATTTGCACAGCTGATATTTTGATTATATCAAAAGAACGGAACAAACATTGTGGCATTATAGGCTTTCCTTTTTAAGTGGATATATAACACACTATAGTTATCAGAAAATGAACATGGTTTGTTGACATGAAGAAGCACAGCTTGAGTCAGGTGACAGAGATACATGACAAACGAAACCAATGAATACAGTCTAAGTAAAGCAATCATAGCTTTTGTTTACAGCCTGTCATAGGAACAAGTCACTGATTTTCAACAGCCACTCCAAAACCCTGTCAATTTATTAACCACCATCCATTGACAACAATATCTAGAACACAGTTGAAGTTAAAGTCCTACATGTACATCAGCTCTGTGACAGAGGGGAATCAGAATCCTGACATGGAAAACTTTACATTATAAAAAAATAAGACAAAGAAAAAAGTAGAAAAGGAGATTAGTAATGGAGAAGTTAAAGAAATAGAAATTGAGGTTATGGAGTACCTCCAAAGTGAAGGATTCAATGTAGAAAATCTAACTCAGAAAGCACCACAGCAGGATAGAGCAATGGACCTCCAAATTAAGGGGAAACCAGT
The DNA here is from genome assembly GCF_019279795.1 of Protopterus annectens. NCBI lineage: Eukaryota > Metazoa > Chordata > Ceratodontiformes > Protopteridae > Protopterus > Protopterus annectens. Next base: position 427,850,336 of record NC_056747.1, on the reverse strand, counting down.
GGAATGGGAAGCAATTGGTCAGGTACCATATGAAGATATTTTGGAGCCTTCCACAGGAAACCAGTATAAACGTTCACTTGAAGCTGGACAGCAAGGAAAGGAGCAGGAATCTGTGGAAACTCTGACGCAGTCAATGATGAAAAGGGATAGGTTAGTGAGCTTGCATATGACAGAGCAACAGATGACACAGGATGAAATTGAGGACAATGTTCCACAGGAAGATGCACTAGAGTTTTCTATAGAATGCCCGCAGAAAATGGAAAAGAAAAAATGTGCCCTCAGTTTAGAAGAAAATGAGCTAAGACAGTAATTGCTTTATTTAATACAGATAGATAGACATATTAAGATCAATGAAAGAAATAGACTGCTGAAGGTCAATAAAACCCAAAAAGTCAGAAGTTTGATAAAACAAATGAATACAGTAATTAGGACTGTCCATAGAGATTCATGCAATATAACAGAAGTAAACAGGATATATTATTGTGCAGCTTAATTAATAACTGATAAAGTTCTACCACAAGAACACAAGGTAGTGAGGGAGAGAAAGGGGAGAATTTGTATACCATCATGAAAGTATCAAATAGAGAAAGTTATGAAGCAACTAAGACAAGCAGTGTCACTGTTAGAAGAGTACAGAAGAGAACAGATCAACAAAAACAAAAGCAATGCACAGTATTGCAACAGATCAGGAGCCATCATGCACTATTGCAAATAAAACTGAAAAATCTCAGCACAGGTGGAAAAACTTAGAAGATACACAGATAAATATAAAGGAAAAGTACAAAATAAGCAATTTATTGATGACCCAAAAAGTTTTATAGAGAATTGGTAAACAAGGTAAAAGGAATTGAAAGACCACCAAAAAGACATAAATACATTTTGGAGAAGTATCTATAAAGATTTCGTGGAACATAAAGATGCTTAATGGATAGAAGTAAAAGAAAGAATAAGAAGTTTAAAGGTACAGGATATGAAATGTGATGAAGTAACAGCCAGAGAGATTGAAACCAAGTTAAGAAAAGCCTCTATTTGGAAAATCCCAGGCCCAGATGCAGTACCTAACTTCTAGTTAAAAAAGTATTAACATTTGTGCAAGAAGATTTAGCCATGAGTAAGAACTATTTATATGCGCACCCTGAACAGACACCAACCTGGCTAACAAGAGGAAAAACAATGCTCCTATGTAAGAGTGAACCTGCAAGCTACCCTAAAACTTATAGACCAATGACTTGCCTTCTACTGCCTTATAAACTATACAATGGAATTGATGCTGACATAGTTTATAGTCATTTAGAAGAAAACTCAATTATGGCAATAGAACAAAAGGGCAATAAAGTCATATGGAACAAAGGATCATTTGTTGTTAAAGTCATAGTGAACTGTAAAAAGGGGAAGAATCTAAGTATGGGATGGATCGACTACAAAAAAGCATTTGAAAGTATCCCACATTTGTGGATAAAAGAGTGCTTAAAAATGTATAAGATACACCCTACACTGATAGACTACATTACAGTGACCATGAAACAGTAGCAGATCACTTTACAATTAAGCCATGATAAAGGACAAATTATTATTCCAGAGATAAAATTCAAAGGGGGATATTCCAGGGTGACTCTCTGTCACTGCTGCTATTCTGTCTTGCCCTTAACTCATTAAGTTGTCTACTTAACAGTTTAGGCCATGGCTATAATTTGGCTCCTAGAAAACAACAAAGTGTATAGACTTCTTATCTTCTCTTTGTCGATGATTTAAAACTGAATAGCTCATCAGATGAGGAACTGAAAGCACAACTGCAAGTTGTCAAAACTTTTTCAGATGATATAAGGATGTCATTTGGTCTTGATAAATGTGCAAAAGCAACCTTTAAACAGGAAAGCTGCAGCACCAAGAAAACTTCAGTTTGGGATAAGAAAGTGATATAAAATAACTTGAACAAAAGAGAGTGCATAAATATTTCTGAATTGACGAAGGATCAACAATAAAACATGAACAAATGCAATAAAACTTAGAAATATTTCAGAAGACTTAATCCTGAAAACAGCATTGACATCTAGGAACAAAATCCAAGCTATAAACCAATTTGCTCTTCCTGTCCAAACTTACAGTTTTGGAGTGATTGACTAGCCTAAAAACATGTTGGATAGATTAGTTAGGAAAACAAGAAGGATGCTTCATGCTCACCAAATGATTTATAAAAATCAGTGCATACTAAGATTATATATTCCCCGTTCTGAAAAAAGGGATGGGCCTCCTTGAAATTGATTAGATGTATAGATCTGCAATCATGGGACTTCACACATATCTGCTGATCTCACAAGACCCAAATGTAGTGAAAGTTTTGAAATACGAGGAGAATAAATCTAAGATGACTTCTTTGCTTATTCTAGCAGAAGCATATCGGCGTCAAACAGGAATGGAAATCAAACCACAAGTAGATAAAAATCAGGCAACTGAATGTGCCAAAAAAAAAACAAAAGAAAGAATATAAGGTGAAGGACCAGATGAGAAGGGAAGAAATGTGGAAAATACATAAATATAGTTGTAAGTATAGAAAACGTCTGGAAGAACCTTATGTTGATCAGGAATGAACACAGTAATGGTTAAGGAGTTTAATTCAAACCAAGAGATGAAAGGTTAATATTGGCAGCTTAAGATAGTGGGCTACGTACATGTTAGTTTACAAAGTCCATTGAACATGTGGGAGAAACAGACAACTGTAGGTTTTGTAAAATAGAATTGGAAACAGTGGCACACCTTATTGCTAGTTGTGGCTTACTAATGGCAGAATGACTGTATATTGAAAGGCATAATAATGTGGCAAGACTGTTGCACTGGGGATTGTGCAAACATTATGGTACTGAAGTGTCTGAAAAACACTGGAAACATGAGCCACACAGCATCCTAGAAAATGATGAAGTCTATATCACATGGGATCATCCATTTCCAACAGCTTAAAAGATAGATGCTAGAAAAATGGATATAGTGGTCCATGAAAAGACAAAAATAGCACTGATCATTGAAACTGCCACACCCAGTGACTACAGTGTCTTGCGTACAGAGAGAGACACAAAGTCATAAAATATCAGGACTTGCAGGCAGAAATGACAGCAATGTGGAAGAAAGATACCCAGAAAGTTCCAATAGTAGTTGGAGCAACGGGTCTTATAAAAAAGAATCTATAGTCATATTTAGATATGTTACCAATACATGTAATGCCATAAGAGTTGCAGAAGGAGTCATTACTGGGCACATTCCAGGTGCTGCAAAGACATCAAAGATTAAAACAATATTAATTTCATGAACTTTATTCGTACTCTGACTTAGGAATGGGGTCCATTCCCACCATGGTATTAGAAACCCAAAAGATTTGGAGAAATTAAAAAAGGGGAAAAAACTGAGTGATCCGAATGGAGAGATAAGTCAGAAAGCAAAGAAGAGCGGTATTACTGAAATTTAATTCATCTTCAAGTCTTGGTGAGTACCTTCACAAAGTGGACCCTGTTTTTCACAAAATCTCACCAAGACAACACTGCTATATAGACTGTATTTTATATAGCATATATTATTGATAGAAGTAGGTCAAAAATTAAAAAAGATAGTTGGGTGCAGAAGACCCAGGATAAAAAAGTGTCCAATCCTGGTAGATGCACTGGTTCCAGGACTGGAAAACAATGGCTGTGTAGAATCCTCAAAATATGGAAACATTCCTACAATGGGGCCAGGCCAGACCCAGAGGGAAGATGGTCCCCCTCTTGTAGAAGCAAGTACCAGTCCACAAAATCACAAAAACTGATAGGCCAAAGTAGAGCCATAAAAAAGATGGCATGGACTGTTGAGGATAAGAAAGAAATTATGTACTGTTACTATTACAAAAAAAGCCCAGAATTTCTAGACACAACATATACAAAAAGATTAAGAGAGAAATTAGAGGAAAGAATAATACTTCCACAATAAAAACTGTTATAAGACAAAAGCAATATTGATCATCGAAATCGCTACACCCAGTGACTACAGTGCCTTGTGTACAGACAGACACAAAGTTATAAAATAGCAGGATTTGCAGGCAGAAACCTGAGAAATGTGGAAGTAAGATACCCCGACATTTCCAATAGTAGTAGGAGCAACAGGTGTTATAAAAAAGAATCTACAATAGTATTTAGATATGTTATCGATATATGTAGCTCTAAGATCTTCAGGAGTCATTGCTGGGCACATTGCAGGTACTGCAAAGAGCACTTTTGGCTGACATCAAAGATTAAAATAATACTAATTTCATGAACTTTAATTATACTTTGACTTAGGAATGGGGTCCATTCCCATCATGGTATTAGAAACACAAAAGGTTTGGAGAAATTAAAGAGGGGGAGCTCAATTATATTGTAGGTAATTGAAACTGGGGTAGTGGGGAGTGAAGTGATCGTTTCTGCTCACTTCTCCAAGGTGGAGGTACAGGACATGTGTACAACTCCATATGAGTTCCTTGGTGGATACCAGAGAACCTACAGAGGCATTTATCTTAGGGTGGAGACACCTGCAGACTTACATCACTAATGAAAATGAATGACATACACTTATAACTCTCATCATACACCAACCTCATGGAATGATACTGGGCATGTGCAGGGTATTACAGCTTAATAAGGAAATCCATAAAGGTCTCATACTGAGAGGATGATCATTTATTAGGGCGGCTGAAGGGAGATAGATGGTCATGCTGAACGACTGATAAATAAACACATGCATGTATGCATACATACAATATATCAAACAACAAATATTAGACAAAGAAATTTAGTGAAAATTCACCAAGTAAATGAAAACCTGCAAGAATAGTGTTTCTAGTAAGGGGGCCTCTATATCCCTTAAACATTGAAATCTACTCCATGGTTGCCTGTCTACGTGACACAGAGAGATATAGCCTTCAAATGTGACCAGGGTTCAGTTAGCTAGCCCAGTACTTTAGGAGCCAGGTAGGAAGGGGGGAAGAGTGAAGAGGACTGGTCCATTCACTTCTCCCAGGAGGAGGGTTGTGCACACATGGGGTCACAGGGAGATGATGCAATTTCCCTGGTGAAGACCAGAAAAGGCACCACTCAGTCTTCCCAGGGGCTGGTCTGCTTAGGAAGACCACTATTTGAGGAATTGAGGACATGACCTCCATAGTTAGCACACTGCATAACACCTCCACACACACACACACATATATACACAATGCTTGGGTTAAGGCCAGCAAAAAAAAAAAAAAAAAAGATGAATCACTGCAGATGACCTGAATGATGTCCTCTCCTGGCTGACTCTCACCCCTGTGATGGGTAAAGAATAGGTCAATTGCTCAGGAAAGGAATGATGACTGTCAGGCAACAAGGGCAAAAAAAGGAAAAAAAATAACGTACTCCAAGGTTACGGCACTTTGGATAAAAAGGCCAGTGTCTCTTTCTAGTGCTTTCTAATACACACATGTGATTCTCAGATCTTTCAGTGAAAGCAAAATTACCTCCACCATGAAATACACATTGTGTCCATATCCCACAGCAATAAAACGCTGTACTTATTGCAACAAATCTTCATCTAAACAGTGTGATTATAAAAGTCATACATACCACTGAGCATATTCAATAAATCAACTAATTCATCCAGTGAGACACTCTACACTTTCAACTTTGGTAAGGCTGTTTCAGCAATGCAATCACTGCAGACACAGCTTAAGAACCATATGGCTCATAGTTATGGTGTGTACATACCTCTCAACCTGCTGACATGGAAAATGGGTACAAATTCTCTAGAAAAGTACATCCAGGCAGAAATCTGGTCACCTAATTTATATAACACTGAATGCTAAACAGCATGTAACTTTTAGTAGGACTGCAGGATACCACTCAAACACAAGTTTAAAATACTGAGAGTGACAAAATAACACAACATATAAATATAGTGTAGAAAGATACTGCAACATCTTTAATGAATGATTATACAACACTCTGCCTCAAAAAATGATCTCTTTTTTTGTTTTTGAAAAAGAGAGCTGTAACATGTGGCCCCTCTTTGTTTACATTACTGATACCACCATTATGTTGGTCACAGTCTGGTTTCCTGTGAACTGAATATCTTCAAGATCACATGTGATAGGAGGTACAATTTAGAAAATCATGTGAAGGGCTTAATCAAACCTCAAAATAGAAATGCACCTCCAAAAATTGGGAACATCAGATGAACTGGTAAATCAGTCCTGAAAATAGGTATGTACCTCCAAAAGTGAGTTGAGGGCTCCCTACTGAAATGTAACAGTGCTGATATGCTGAAAAAACACCAAAAATGCAGAAGAGCAAATATGAAGCATTGCTTTTCTCCTTTGAACTTCTTTTTGGCAGGAGGCAAGCTCTTTACACCCCACAAACTTGTGTATATATATATATATATATATATATATATATATATATATATATATATATATACACACACACACACACACACACACATATGAACACACACACACACACACACACACACACACACACACTCATATATATATATATATATATATATATATATATATATATATATATATATATATATATATAGGTCTACTGCTTTTAGTAGCCGCGGTGGTACGGCGGTAGCGTTGTTACCTCACAGCAAGAGGTTCTCCCGTTCGACTCTCGGCTTGGCTTGGGAGTGCCTTCTGTGTGGAGTCTGCATGTCCTCCCTGCGGTTGGGTAGCGTTTGAAAGACATGCGTGCGTAAATGGGCATGCCTTCGTTGAAGGTTGGGCGTCGAGCTGGCACCTCGGCGTTTAATAAAAAAAATCTACTGCCAATCATTAGTGGACCAAAGTTCCGCTGTGGCGACCCCTTACCGGGAAAAAGCCAAAAGACAAACAACAACAACAACATGGGTCTGCTTTTAGTCGAATTTCATTTGGTCGAAAATGATTTCAGGCAGCCCCCTTCACTGAAACCTCATTTGACTGAAAGCACATTTGGTCAAATTACATGTGGTCAAAAATGGTATTTAGTCCCTGCCCCACTGCAGTGCTACCCTGGAGCAGGAAAATAAAGTTTGGGGGTTGGGGGGCACAGCCCCTCCATTGGGGGGTGTGGGGGCGTAGTCCCTCACATTTTGCAAAACATTTTTACTTATGTTATATGTTTTAATGTATTTTTAATGTATAAACATGTATATAATACAGTATAAACTGCAATTATGTGGGGGGTTCCACCCCATCATACCCCCCAATGTGGGGAGCTGTGCCCCCTACACCCCTCTAACTTTATATTCTCACTCCAGGGTCGCACTGCGTGGGGCAGGGGCTAAATACCATTTTTGACCACATGCAATTTGACCAATATATGCTAACTCTAAGATCATCATACCTACATGGGAAATGATATCAAAAGCCTTTGTAAAGTTGATATAAGCAATGGGCGCTGAGTAACTTTTTCAAAGGTAAAGGTCTTTTGAGTCTGAAGAAGTATAGACATTGATCTATACAAAAGCACTTGCTTATTAAACATTTGGAAGTTTTTGCAGTGCCAAGTGTCCGTTGTTTTGTTTCTTTTTTCAACTTTTTCAAAGGTGCTTACTGTGTTTAGCAGACAGGACACATACTAAACACAGCCAAATTAACTAGAGTCTAGATCATCTAAGTTGCCTATATCTGCAGAAATGAAAATAGTTATTTCTTTTTGTTTATCCTTTGTTGACAAGGTTTTTTTAAACACCTTTTTTGAATTATCATTGTGACATAGGCAGATTTACGTTTACACAAAAGTAATCAAAATGTATTAAATTAACATTAACAAAGATTATACGTCACATATATTGCTATACTTCATATAACCTAAGCAACAGTACATAACTTATTCAATTCCCACCCCTTTTTTAAACAAGAAACATCTTCATTAAACCATCACTTATGACATAAGCAATCATACATTTATATAAATTAACCACACCGACAAATCCTAGTTGCAAGCATTTTACATCACAAACTCAATTCCAGTTGTTTTACCTGTTATTCTATTCACTACTTCCAGTATAGTTGGTTTAGATTTGTATTTCCATTTTCTAGTAACTGCCTTTTTTGGCAGCCACCATAATTAGACACATCAAGGCCTTACCATGTCTAGGCAATTCCAATTCTGTATCATAGCTCAGAAAAATCATCTCCCTCATCACACCAATCTGCTCACCCAGCATCTCCAACAGTGCATCCCGCAGGGAATCCTTAGAGACCACCAACCCACTGCACTCCCTGAAAATATGTTCCCAAGTATCTCTTTCTTCCCTGTCACACCTCCAACATTTGCTGTTTACCTGTGGAAAAATTCTCTGGAGTCTACTTGGGGTATAAAAATATGTAAACATTTCCAAGCAAAAATCCTAAATCTAAATTTTGTTGCATATTTGGGCAACATAAATATATCCTCCCATTGTTTCTTTGTGAATTGCTTATCCAATCTCTCTTCCCAATCATTTTTAACCTCCTCTGATTGATTCTTATAGTTATCATGCAATATGCAATATTTTATATGCTCTACTAATTATTCCTTTTTTAATGGCAGCTTCTGTTCTAGAGTCTACTAAAAACTCTACCAGTGCTGGTCTTTCATTTAGGAACCTCCTATTTCTTTCTATTTGCCTATACTCTGATATCAGTCCTTGATAGTTAAGGCAATCTCTACCCTGTAGCCCAAATAAATTCTTGGCCTCTTCCCATTCTATTACCTTTCCCTCTCTAGTTATTTGCTCCCAATACCTTGGTTACTTTGCCAGTTTTCTCCAATAAATTCCAGCCCCTTTTGCCTATTGTCTGTATCCCTAATTGCAGTCATCCCTGTCAGCAGAATCTCCTTTCTCCATAGTCCCACCAGTTTAGTTTCCTCCTTTCAGGGGAGACTGAAAGCACTATTTATACTATGAAAGGAAATTTGCTAGTGGTATCAGAGAACTTCACCTACTCTTTGCAGTAAGTGACATGGGATCATTTTACATCCACTTGAATTACCACCAACTCAAGCAGATTGGACCTCAGTTTAACAGCTCATCCGAAGGACAACACACTTAAGAGTACAGTGCCACCTCTATGCTGAACTGCAGTATAAGCAATCCATCTACCTGGTGTGGTTATAGAACATTCAACCTTCTGCACCAAATGTGTGTGTGTTACCTATTGAGCCACTGACACCACATTCTGCTATAATATGTTCCATGGTTTGTTTATAAGACTGGTGAAGCTGATGGGCCTATAATTATCAAAGTCTGTAAACAGACCAGTCTTGTATAGGGGAGTTGCAATGGCTATTCACTAGGCATCAGGTACAAATCCTGTATATAGGTTAAGCCTGAACACTTTAGGTGAAGGTTCAAATAGTACAAACTTGGCACTGATAAGAATACACCCTGGTATGGCATTTATTGCATAAAAAGTATTGTGTTTTGCCTTTGACAGGTATTCTAAGACTTGTTCCAAGGTGATATCAGGAGAAATTAAATTTTTAGGCATACTGGGGGCAACTATGTAGGTAGATGGGGTATAGTTATCACTACCTTTTTCTGCCAATATATTGGTTATATCATTGCCCTTATGGTCCAGGTTATATTTAAAATGAGCTGCCAAGTCCGCTTACTTTGTTAACAAATACATTTAAGAAGTCTAATGAAATATGTATTGCTCATGTATATTCTCCTCAGGAAAGTGACAATTCTGTTAATGATATTATTTTATGGGATTATTTAAAGGTCTATCTCTTACAAAAAAAGTTAAGTCTTGGTGTAAAACTAGGATTCAAAAATGGGGTTAATAAATTCAAAACATACTGGAGAAATTGCATAGTGAGAAACTATATCTAGAAAAATGTAATAAAGACGGTCTTAAAATAGTAAAGAACTTACAGTAAAATCAAACCATTTTAACAAACAAAACAGAATTTGCCTTGAAAAATATTAAATTATACTCATATGATAATACTCCTAAATGACCACATAGTTTAGTTAACAGTTTAAAACTATTCAACATATCCCATCAGATTACATATATAAAGTCTTATTTCAACTAAAAATACTTTAAACATAATACAAAAGTGGGTTCAGAGCTGATTAAAATGGCTAAAACACTGAAGTAGTATAGCAACTCAAATAAAAAAATGGAAGAAACTTTAAATAGCTATTCAGATGAACTAATAAAATCGAAAAAGCAGAGGAAGAAAAGGCTGTCTGAGTAAGATACAGCTCAAGAAGAGTTAAAGGACAGAGCACACATAGAACACTTGAGATGTTCCAAAGGAAATGTTTGAGGCAGAAAAAAGCACAGGAGTTGAACAGAAGAATCAGGAGTACCTTGGACTTGACCTGGAGTCTGGGGTTGAGAGATGGAGAAGAAAAGGAAGAAGACTGGTAATACTGAAATGAGTGAATAAATGTGAGGCTATAAAGCTTCAATCACATTTGTGAAGTATGGCTTTACAAGAAAAAGCGGCGGAGAAAGATTGGACTTTTGGTGATGTTGTTAAAATTGTGGGGGGGGGGTCTGAAAGGCATTATACCCCACTTCATGTCATTTATTTTTGAAAAGACACTAAAAAGAAAAAAAAGGGGAAAAAGTAACAACGTAAAACATTTTTTCTACTTAATGTTTGTTTAAAACATTTCATGATATATTAAAGCATTTTCAATGATTGCAGTATGTGATCAAGATACTAAAATTAACAAGTCCTTTTTTAGGTTTGAGAAATGTATGCATTACAATGTAAAAAGTAGAGAAAGGATGGACAAAAGCATGTTTAAGTTAATATGCTGCAATCATGGGCTGTTGAGATGGGGATGGGGTGTAAAAGAGCACTGATTATAATATATTTAGAGTTGAGATGTTTTCTGTTACTTTGCATAAGTGAATATCTTAATTAATGCCATTGGCTTAATCTAATAACATGTTTTTTGTATAAGCATGTTGACTTTAAAATTAAGAAAACATTCAATGTAATAAAGTTTTCCGTTGGCGAATTAATGTTCAGTGTGAGTTGAGAAATGTGCAGCTGAGGACAGCTGTACATTCTGTTCTTACATTTCTACAGAGATAAGTTAACTACAGCTTCAGGCAGTAAATAGAAAGTTCTGGGCATTGTTTGCTGATGGAATCTTAAAATTAAAAGCTACAAGGGCAAGCAGATTAGTAAAAAATAGAACAGCATATAATTTAGTTTTATTTAACTCATTTACTCCAATATAGCTCAGGAAGTTTGCACTCTAACTTCCAATGGGTGGAGCCTAAGCCTTTTGACAGTATCAAGTAATGTCCTCACATTTCAAAGAAATGTTCATATCTCTGGAACCATAGGGATTATGAAAGAAGTATAAATGGCAAATTCTTTTTATAGTGGTAGTATTCTTTAGGTTCTAGGTCTTAAACCAAATTTTATAAGTTACAATAAACACAGTTACTATTATGTTTGTAATATTTTGTAAACAATTTATAGTAGCTCAGCAACCACTAAAGTTAGACACATACTGTCACAACAGCATTGTATTCATCTAGCTGAGAGCTTTCATATGAGGCTAAGGAGTTCTGTTTGTGCTACTTGATTGTTGAGATATTTAGAAAAATGTTAAAAGTTTATCTCTATAAATGAATATCATAAACAACAGTTAATGTCTATTTACCTCCACTAGACAGAGGTCAAAATTAATGCAGTAGAGTTTGCCATTGTTTAAGCTTTAAGATGAAATATTTTAAAGCCTTGTACATAGCATGGTTTTGGAATTATTCATGCAACTATGAACAAACAACATTTGATGCCTAGAGGCGTCAGTAGGAGCTAAGTGTTGATGCACCTGGAGGCATCACTCTGATGTAATAAATTACAGATAAGCAGTGTACCTTTTCTTAAGGCTAACAGTTAATGTTTTCTGAAAGCCTATAAGCTGTTTTCCACATTTGGGAGGTGAATAAAAATAAGACAAGAAGAGACAGCAATTAATGTAAGTAGGGGCAGGCTGTAATACGTGTCTTAGCATAGATTACCTTAATTTTAGGTTAGGTAATGCTTGTAGGTGCAAAAAATAAGACAAGAACAGACAGCAATTAGTGCACATGGGAGCAAGCTGCAATAGGTGCCTTAGCATAGATAAACTTAATTTTAGGTTAGGTAATGCTTGTAGGTCCAACTGTTAATTTCAGACAAATGTTCCTGCCAGAAGGGTTAAACTTCATAATTTGAACATGTACATAGTTTTGTCTGTTTAGTTTAGAGTGTGTGTGTGTGTGTGTGTGTGTGTGTGTGTGTGTGTGTGTGTGTGTGTGTGTGTGTGTGTGTGTGTGTGTGTGTGTGTGTGTGTGTGTGTGTGTGTGTGTGTGTGTGTGTGTTTTAGTTTTTTCATTAAAACAAAATGTCTTGTAAAATTTGACATAGGTTCAAATGGAGATGGCAAGGAGCAACTATATAAAAGATCAACCTACCAGACCTTAGTGGGTACATGTAACACAGATGCTGGAAACAGACATTTAAAAAGCTGTCATATGTAATATGTGGGGATAATACATTTTTATAATGGCTACATTATCCATATTATTTATAAATGTGAATGGCCTTTCAGATATAGATAAAAAGGTGAGAGTACTGAATTAACCTGAGAAATGCATAGGTGGGGTCTGTAATTTTACTTGCAATATTGAGGATGTATCAGGGTACCCAGAAGGGAAAATATAATAAAAGAGGGTAGATTTCTGAAGAAATGTATGAAAATATTTTATATGAAAAATGTGAATTCAGTAGTAGAAACTTAGAATTTACATATTCACCAAGGTACAATAGCTGGGCTAAATTATATATATAAATTATATTTCACAGAAGCATGTGCATTTAATTGAAAGCTGACACACATACAGTAACTGGTTCAAATCATTCATTGATAAAAATTAAGATAAAAATACAAGATAATAAAGTACCTATTAAAAAGAGAAGAATTTAAGGAATGGGTAATGGAAATTATTTGAGAGTTATTAGGGAAGACAAACATTTCTTTAGAAGGGATAGCCACTGAGTGCAATAAAATAAAAACTTAGTTTAAAAATACAGTACTGATAAAAGAGAAAAAGATGTGGTTAAAAAGCAATAGGAATTATTTAGAAGGGCTTGCAAATAAAGTGTTGCAGAACAAGAACAATCTCACAGAAGAAGAAGAGGAGGATCAACTGCAGTGAGCTAAAGGGAAAATTTGGAAAGCAAAGCGCTAACATTAAAACATTAAGGAAATATGACTTGAGATGCTACATCTCTAAAGTGGAGAGGCAAGAAAGATGACCAGAACTGTCCATCTGGAAGCACAGGCTTTACTTTTCCAAACATGTGCATAATGGATTATTGTATAAAGGAGTCCTCAGGCAATAATTGTAAAATTAGCAAAATCACTGTTGGTTGCCCCTGCTCATTATTTTTCTCACAATGCATCCAGAATAATGTTCAGGAGGAGGAGAAGTAGGTTTTAAGAGAAGGCAGGAATTCTACAATGTATGCAATGTTGGAGTCTATGACAGTTGTTGTAAAGAAAGAAAACAGATATGTGATGTATAATTCATGAAAAAGTATTTTTTTTCTTTTCTGTTAATGTGTGTGTGCCTGTGTGTTAAGTGATAATTTAACAATCATGTTTAAAAAAAGAACCACTTTAAACAGTCACACAGATATACTGGGTTCCTATCACTTGCTTGAACTACCTCACCTTCTACAATTCAGCCAGCTCATAGTCGCCCATAAAATCCTCCACCGGCCAGAAAATACACCTGCCCTAAAAAACATGATCTGCCCCTACAGCAATAATCGATCTCTCCGCTTCTCCACAAAACTCCTAGTTCAAACAGTAAAATCCAACCACGCTGCTGGTGACTCTCTCTTTGCTAACTCTGTTGGAAAGATATGGAACTCACTACCACCTGACCCTAGAACCTTCACTAACTGTATTCAAAAACAAGATTAAATATTACTTTAAATCACACTGGACTCCACTGAAAATGGCCATTAATCCAGTTGGACCATCCCGGTTAACAAATGTAAAATAAATAAAATAAAAATAAATTAAAAATATCACGAAATAGAACAGGCTGAAGAGCGAACAGCTTTAACATCAGAAATGTCCTTCATCTATGTGTTTTTTTGAGATCACGGTTTAGTGAAGATAGGGAAATTTGCCCTTTCATCAGTGCAGTACGATCTCAGAGATGGTATATATAATTAGCAGGGGGGGGGCATAGCCCCTCCCCCCAAGAGCAAATTCAAGGTACGGAATTTTCGATGTTTAAGCTGTTCGCTTTCTGGTCTTTTCGATCTTGTAATATAGACCTGATATACTAACCAAATCTAATTACGTCAATGTATTACTAAAATAATTTAGAAATTTAATTTAAAAGAATCCTTCTATTAAAATAGTTATTCTCTATTCCTAACAGGAAAAACAACTGGATTCTTGAAAGCAATACCCTCAACAAGATGCCGAGTCTAAAATCACATAATCTTAAATACTGTTCTAATTGTTTAAATGCAGTAAATACATTATCAACATATAAAATTGTTAAATTTTGATTTTGAGTCTAAAACTGGTTATTAAGTTTTTGCATAAGAACATAAATTGAAGAAAAAACATAATTACACAAACTAAGACATTTCCAAAAATAGTAGAATGTTTTTTCTTCAATTGTAACAGGTGGTATAGTTATAAAACCTTCTCTGTGTATGTGTTAGAAATGAATCCTAGTAATCCTAGGACTGCGCTATCGTCTCTGTGTGTAGCAACGAAAAACACAGAGGAAATGCAGTGTAGGCTCCAAAAAATATATTTTATTGCAGCACGATACTTAAAAGTTAATGTCATGTAAAATAGATGATCAAAACGCTATGTTCAAGGACAGGTGAAACAGATAAAACAATTTATAAATGCTGAACGTCACTGGTTTAGCGCTTTCACCAACATATGTTGGCTTCTTCAGAAACAGTAAATCTTGTTGCTCTAAGGTTTAAATTACTTTTTTGGCGCCAGTTTTCTGACCGCCATTCTTAAAGTCAAATCGACCCATTTAAATAGTTAAAATAACATTCTAATCTAAAAACATTTTACAGAACCCGTCATGTACTAAAAATAAACTGTATGTCCAAAATTTAATAAAATATTGTGGAATAATAAAATGATAAAATATATATAGTATGTATACAATTGCTTCAGAAACCTGTTAATTACTAAGACATGCCTATAAATGTAAATGTGATGTAATGTATATTAAACAATATATATTTTTCTCTACAATATATCTCAATATGTGTTTCAATTACTTCCATCAAAATTTGAAACACTATTATACTTCACTAATTGAATAAACAATAACATCAAATGCAACACATAATATAATAATAATTTACTGGTTCTGAAGAAGCCAACATATGTTGGTGAAAGCGCTAAACCAGTGACATTGGTTGATGGATTCAACGGAAATTTCTTTCTCTAATCCTAGGACTGGACATTAAAATTACTAACAAATATTGGGATTTCATTAGTTGTTGTAGCCTAAAGGGGATAGATAATGACAATAACAAAGACCTAATATTAAAATCAGCTTAACGTCTTTCCAAGTAAAAACTTCTCAAAATGTACTGAAATATGTAATATGTTTATTACTCCTCACAAAACTGGTACAATGTTTAAAAAATACTGATAAATACTGAAAACACTTGATGGAGAACTAAGACACTTGTTAAAACTGACTGGTGCCATATATTTTTAAAATGTGAAAAAAATAACAAATATTGTGAAGACTTTCATTCTTTAATAGCACTGTGTTCTGACAGATGTATAATATCTGATCCTAATATTAACAAATGTTCCAGTACCCATTTCTATAAATACTTCGCAATTTGCTTTAACTTGGATATTATTACATATTGCAAGGAGGGTAGTTACTTCAAATTGGAAAAGTAAAGTACTATCAAACTTCAGTAAGTTTCTAAGATTAACAACTATTATATGCCAAAAAGAAGTTAATATTATAACTTTGAGATCAAATTGTAAAAACAAAACTAACTTCAGATTGTGGATAAGATTAAAACTGTAGTTTTAAACAGATTCATCAGCAACGCATTTTGAAATGATTTGTATGTACAAGTGTCAATGTGATGTATTAGTGTGTGTATATATATATACATATATATATATATATATATATATATATATGTGTGTGTGTGTGTGTGTGTGTGTGTGTGTGTGTGTGTGTGTGTGTGTGTAAATATTACATATAATTATCCAGGTGTTATATTATTATAAATAAAAATTGTTTTGGAAAATAAAGAATAGTCTATCTACAGAACATGGCAAATGCTCATGTACCATACTTCATCTTGCCAAAAAAGATGATAGAGGCTCTCTGTCAGCTAACAAAAATCACAACTCCCTACACACACACACAGACACACACATTTATATATATATATATATATATATATATATATATATATATATATATATATAAATAAATATATGTATGTGTCAGATAGCTGATGGTCTCCGAGGTAGAGGTATCATGTCTTGACCTAAGAAGGTCACCTCTTATGTACTGATCACTCTAATGGGGACAGGGTAATTATCTCATTTAGTATTCCACATATCTTTCTAAGAGGAGATGCACTCAGTAATAAACAGATATTACAAATCTAGAAACCCAAGTCTAAATTTGGATGCAACATGTACAGCTATCACCCCACTATTGCCTGGAACAGGCTCCCACTAGAAATCAGGACCCTTACACATCCTAAACAATTTAAGACAGCCACCAAAGAGCACTTTAAAAGTAACTGGTCCTGCCACTGCACTCTCCCTCCTTAAACATCCCCTACTTCTCATACCTTAATCTACTTTCTGCCCTTAACTCACTCTTCTCACTAGCTCTCTCTAATCTTCCTTGACTACTCTTTCTACTGTCTTCTAAAATCTATTAAGCAAATCACCTCAGAGAAACATTCTATTGTAATTGTCTTGCCTTCATGCAACTACATTATTGATAAAACTGGGTTTTTGTAACCACTTACCCCAAAAACTATATTCATCTTAATAACATTTCTTTTTATACATCTTGAAATAGTTTTGCTATACTCCTGATTATTGACACTGTATAACATTGTATTGCTACTTAATGCCTTGTAATAATCCTGTAACAATATATATGTATAATATGTTGGAGCTCTTCTCCCTGGGCCTCTGCTGAAAAGGGGCTCTTCAGCTCCGTCGGACAATCCCTGTCAACAAATGTAAAATAAAAATAAAATAAATAAATATGGGATTACCACTTCTTGTCACAATTCTTCTACTCTAAAAAGATTTATCTCTATATTTCATATTGATAACTAGAGACTTGGGACCTTCCACTGGGGAAACTCAGGACTTAAAGAACTCATGCAAAGCCACAAAAAAAAAAAAAAAAAACCAACAAGGGAAGAAAGAAAGAGAAAGGTAGCCAGTGAAACAGCCTTGTTATGCACGGTTTTGCACAGAATTGACATATGATGTACAGAGTTAACAGACTCATATATTTTGACAAATTTTATTTTTGAAATAAAGTATCACTTGATGTACCCATCTGTCCAGTAATGCATTAGCATGATATACCGATATCCATTAACTGAGCACAGTTACTTCCTTTTCCTTTATAGCACCTGAAGATGATGGTCCAGTAGATACAGTATTTTCTCCCAGACCTCCACGGAAAAAGGGCTTCTGCCCTGTAGGATTTTCCTGTCAACAAATTTAGATTACTCCTGACTGAAGTAAATAAAAGTGATTTACCCCTGCTGCTGTTTGACGACTGCTAAACTGTAGTCACTGATCTGATGTGGCAGTACCAGTGTTGCACAGTGTATTGCTATTTGCTGAAATAACTACAGAACTAATTTTGCTATGGTGTGTGTGTGTGTGTGTGTGTGTGTGTGTGTGTGTGTGTGTGTGTGTGTGTGTGTGTGTGTGTGTGTGTGTGTGTAAAACATCAGTGATTTTTATCTGTGCACACACCCAATAATGTCAGGAAACATACATTATTCTTCTGGGTTTCGGTAAAAAATGTAGCTAATAAGTAATTATATTTCAAAAGTAATGCATAAAATATATCACAGAACATTCAGACACTTAGATCTTCTAAGATGCTTGGGGCCCCCACTCCCCAGACTGTATAACTGGATACAAGGAGCTCCCTTAATCATCCTTGACTGCATGGGGACTCCACAAAAGCTGTTGCTGCTTGAGGAAAACAATTTTCTAATTATTCTTTTTAACCTGAACAGGGCTGTGATATGACCCTGTTACGATAAAGCTGATAATGGCACCTGCTCTCAACTGCACCCATTCTAAACCCAGCAGCTCTGCTAGAATCTGTGTGTACAAAAAGCTATTGTAGGTTATGTGAGGGGGGCAGGTTTTCTGGTTATTATTTCTTTAATTTTCACCACAGACAAACCTTAGCGGTATGCACATGAGGTTATTATAGCTTATGTTTGGGCTGAGAATAGTATGGTCATTGTTTGTTTTACTTTTCTCAGAGGTGTACAAAGAAAGTAACTATAGCTTGTGTAAGAGCAGTGTACTGTCTTGGAGGAACAAAGTAGAATATATTACTATAATCATTATTTTTTTCACTTTCCTCACAATCGCACTTCAGGCATGTATACAGGTAGCTGCCTTTGACAGTTTGGGTTGAGGAGTGAGGAGGCATGCTATGTATATGTATGTCAGCAGTCACTTGAAATACATGACTGTGGCAATTTAAACCTCTGCCTTCATCCCAGTCAAATACCAGAGGGATGCATAGACAGTCTTTTTTAGGGGGGGTTAGCGACACAGACAGTTCTCGGATAGGACCTGTGTATCCAGACAACAACTGGGTTGTTAGTTTATTGTGAGATACTATTTTGTCAACTTTGAACATTAGGCTTTGATGCAACTTCTGTCTTCCTTGAAAGAAAAGCAGTAAGACTGAAATGTATTTCTTACTCATGTTTTTTGTTTGTTTAGGTCACCAGTGGATTAAAAGGCTGGGAAAATTCTCTAAAAAAACATCCCAGAACATCTATAGCCCCTATGATTTCTTCATCCCTAGCATATTTGAGTTATTTTCTAAATGGTTATTACTGTGTTTCTTGGTCAGGAAAGGTGTGTTGAAAGGATGAAAGGAAAATTAAAGCCGAACAGGAGCACAATTGCTTTCCTTAATCATACTTTCTGTTCAAGCCATCATTAAATGAAAAGGTTGTATAAAAACAAAAAAAAATACTTTAAAATGTACTTCAGAGTATATAGGAAGTTATGGCTTCTTACAAAAGCTGAAGAGTAAGGCAAAATGGGAGAAAGGGAAGAAAAAGTAAAGTACATTTTACAGGGAGCCTAAGATGGGGGGGAAACAGGGGAAGACTGGAGGGTGTGTGTGTGTGTTAATGTGCACATTGTATGTGTGCTTGAATATGTGTGTGCATGTTAGGAGGTGTGGCTGAAACAGCAGGCCTAGGGTGCCATTTCACCTAAATCCAGATCTGTACATAGAGTTGGTACAATGTAATACTGTTACGACTAAATACCAGTAACTGGGAATGCCCCTTTGTAAGATGGGCCTATATGGTGTGGTACAGAGGCCTGTTGTAATCTAAGACAACTGTAGTTATAGGTCAGTTTGTGATTACTACTCCTAAAAGTTTGCAGCATGAACTAAAAGGTTACTTAGTAAGGGTGGCAGTGACAGGGTGATATGTACTCTGGAAGTGCCTAGGGGGCACCCTACTTGACATCTGCTGGATGCCCCCAAAATGCTAACACCAGCCCTGGCTATGAACTATACAAGAAAGTTATCAAGTAATGTGCTATGTTTTTTGTTTTTTTTTTAACAAGAAACATGTTTAGAAAATTAGGAAATGATTATAACAGAATACCAACAGATGTAAGTTTAAAGCACATTACATTGCTAGTTAAACACATCTGTAAAACAGAGAACTCTGTTATGTACATTACTGGAGGTGCCCTTCATAGTATTTATGGTGTATATAAAAAATGAAACCACTAAGGTTGTTTCATGGCTGAAAGTATGTTTAGAAGTGTAATATATGTACATTTACACTTGCACTCTTTTGCCATCTGTGCCAGTCCTCCTGAAGGATTCTTCATTTTATTCATGGGATATTTTCTGAGCTTAGTTCTAAAGAACGTGTACATATAATCTTCCCTGATGTATGCAAAGTCAAGTTGCACAGCACTGAATGCCTCATCTCCCTCATGTCTAGGAGTCCTGGGAATACCAAGCAGCAAATGGTCAAAGGTTCTGGGGCTCCTGCCTGGTTCATAAATCAAAATTATGTTTATTAGCTGTCAGCAAGGATTGTAGAGAAGCTTATAAGCAAGTGTTTGCTTATCAATGGTGACAGACGTTAGTGTCACATTGGAAAAATGCAGTGAATGCATAAAAAGGAGCGTAAGGCAGGCTAACAGAAGGCTACTAGGAATGCCGAACTAGCAGGCTGAATTAAAGTGAGATTAACAGTAGGTTAAACAAAAAACTCATATAACTAGACAAGCAAATCAAAACACACACAAACACATGCCATTAAACTTGGGTATATGTTTCTATTTCACTCTGTTAAGCTTTTTATACTCTAGATTCTACTTCATTGTTTTTAAAACAATTTTACATTGAATTCATATGAGCTGGAATTCTTGACTTTTGCTGTGTAACTCTCAGATCCAGGAAAACACTTCCTGCCATGTGTTTCTCTGTATGATGAATTCTCACCAGCACCATTTCCACTAAGCAGTCTTTGTAACCCTGTATCACAAATGATCACCAGCACCATTTCCACTAAGCAGTTGGTACAGTCCTGTATTGTGTGAATGCTCAACACCCAGCATAATTTCCCCTAGTTAGTCCTGCATCATGAATAGCCACCAGCACCATTTTCCCTAAGTTCTGTGTAGTCTTCTTGCCCCTATTCATGCTGTAGTTTAATCTGTGCCATTTTGTCTCATAAATGCATTATCAGGAATTCATAGCTTAATACTTAAGGGGTGGATACCTTGACTGCTAGGCTAACCTCACAAGAGTGCGTCATTTGAGTTTTGTAAACTACTTTGAAGTAACAGCGTTTTAGGTTCATAGGTTCATACTAGGCTATCTGCCCAAGGGCATTTATAAGCCTAGCCCATAGTTATGTGGCTTTGCTGTGCCTCTGTCAAGCAGTGACACTGAAGTAATCCCTGGGGTATATCTGCGATCTCCCATCCATTGGTCAAGATTCCTCTTGAACAAGGCCAGAGAGGTGCTCTGCCTTGTTCCACAGCATAGGGAGTCTCTGGGTGATGAATCTGTCCCTCCAGCACATTCTATTTATAACCGTGTCAAGGTTTAAGTCTCCTGGTTCTGAGGGATCTAGATTTTTGAGGTGAAGCATATTCATCAAATCTGGGTTTGACATGGCCTTATATGTCAGGCACAGGTCACCTCTGAGCGAGACTGAATAGAGCTGGAGTTCTTTCAGTCGGGCAGCATAAGACATATTTTGAGACCCTTTATCCTTTTGGTGAGGAACTTTTGGGGCCTTTCAAGCTGCAGCAGGTGTCTGGTCAGATACATTCAGAACGGGCATTGTACTCAATCATAGGTCTAATGAGTGATGAGTAAGATGTGAATCCCTTCATGATCAGGTGGGCGATATAGAAGGTTTTCCTAACTACTTTAGCAACATGCTGTCAACCTGGGTCCCCAGATCCCTGATGACTTTTCTGTGCTCAGTGGATTGCCACCTATATGGTAGCTAGGGGTAACCTTGTTTTGTATGACTATGCATTTTTTGGCGTTTAACTTCAGGCCATGGCTCTGGCACCAGTTATCCGTTTCTGTGAGGCCCTTCTGGAGGATTGGAGGATATCTGTGTCAGATGTGTTTTCAACTATGTCATCTGCAAACTTTGTCATAACCCTCCTGTGTTTGCTTGTACTTCAGAAAAGTAGATGCTGAACAAGAGTGGACCCAGGACTGAGCCCTGTGGGACACCACTTGTGACAGGCTTTGAGTCTGACATGGCTCCAGCAACTCTGACCTTGTGGGTTCTGTCACTTAGCCAGTTTGCAACCCATCTTGTGATGTATGGGTTTACATTCAAGCTGATGAGTTTTTCGATGATACCTGAGTGGGGTATTGTGTCAAGGCCTTTGCCAGGTCGAGGTAGGCTGTATGGACTGCCTTTCCCTCATCAATGGCCTTGGTGACAGTCTCAAAGTCAACCAAGTTTAAGAGGCAGGATCTGCCTTTGACAAAGCCAAACTGGGTTGGATCCAAAGTCTGCAAGTTCCCTATGTCTTTATTTATGAGTTCCATTATGATCCTCTCCATGGCTTTGCAGATAAGGCTTGTCAAGCTAATTCCTGAGGTGAGGCTAAGATTAAACAGCTGTCCTAACTGTGGGTTTAATTCACACAGCTGGGGACACCATCCGTCCCATGGATGCTGTGTTTTGCCTTAGTGATGGCAGTTCTCACCTGAGATGTTTGAATAGATATCTCTCCTTTTTTGCATTGAACCTGTCAGCCAGTATGTTGGCAATGTGTGTAGGTTCAGTAATTTTCACATCATTTTGAACTAATTCTGAGCATATCTGGGAGTTTCCTCCTAGGTTTCTAACATAGCTAAAGAAGGCCTTATGATTCTCTTTAGAGTCCTTTTCTCTCAAAATTTGCCTTGGATGATTTTATGAGAGCTCTTAGTTTTTTACTTATAATGATCAAAGGTGTCTTACCTTTCAAGGATTTTGCTCTATCTTGTAGTAGCTTCCTCCTTTTGTTGTAGAGCTTGTTTATGGCTGGGGTCCACCAGACTGGAGTCTTAGTTTTGTTTGGGATTGCCTGATCCATGCAGTCCTGTAGGTGCTGGTAGAAGGCATTTGTAAGTGATTCAGCAGTTTGAGTAATGTTTACCACTGGCTCAGGGGCCTTAAAGGTATGAACTGGGTGGAGCTTGTTGGGAGGCTTGATAATCACATGTCTTTTTAGGTGATTTTTATTGGTCTAAAATACTTTTTAAGCATGAGTGTAATTGTCTGATGAAGTCCTTCAGATAAAAAGATGAAAGTGTTCATCATTTTATGTATAAATAAAAGGATGTGATTTTAAATCTACAAGCAGTGATTTTTAAGTACAATTCTGGTACCTGTATTTCCAGCTTTCAGTGAGCTGTTTGTTCCAAGATTGTGTTTGGTGTTTTGGATTGTGATTAGACAGTTGTTTGGTATCTTTACAATACAAACATCATAAATGTGCACGGATCAGCTTCAGTCATTGTACGCAAATTGCAGTTATGCAGCCAAGGGATCCATATTCTGCCATCTTAGATAGCTTTTAATCCTATACAGTTAGAACATATTAACATCTTAAATTTTTATCATGGTTTCATGGTGATACATCCTATACTAATTATCATTATCAATATAAATATATTACAAATATAATTATAATTATCTGATTCTTACAAATATGGCCACCTCTTATGCTATTCCTCTGGTATCTCCATTCCCAGTAAAGTCTGACTACAACTTGTGCCCGTCTCCTTTTAAACTTCCAAATGTCCCCTACAGAAAACCTCAATAACATTAAGAACTATGGACTTAACAACCTTGAGATTCTCTACAAAGAGAGAAAAATTTACACATGACTGCACCACCCCTGCCTATAATACCGCAACTAGTTTACCTGTGGACAACTGTCTATATTTGAATTCAAAGGTATTTTAATAGAATTACAAAAGAACTTCAAGTTCCACTCACTGGCCATTGAGAATAAGTATTTTGAATATTGCATATGTTTGGGGATTGTTCCAAAGAGGCTCTGTTTCTTCAAGTGCCCCAATGGAGTGAACATGAGTGAGCCATACTTTTCCAAACGTGTTGATAATAATGCCGGGCTGGAATTCATTAAAATGCTTGTTAAAAATAACATCTGATTAATGAAGCAGTATAAGGAGAATGTCACTAAGCTGGATTCAAGAATTCACTGTATGCTTACGCACATGACAGAGAAGCAAAATGAATACAAAAATGTTTTGTCAACTTTGCAGCATTTTGAGAAGACAATTATCCTTCATAAAGAAAAGAAACTGTAGAGAGATAAACTAGCCTATGATTTTAATTCAGAGTATTCACATTTTGACCCTAATCTAATAAAAAGAAAGGGTCTCAACTGTTAAATCATCAGTCCTCCTTAAGATATGAGCAGAATGCTGCTAATCTAGCCACCATTGGTGTAGATGCAAGTACAGTTCCTGGTTCTGCCCTAAGCGCTGACATCAATCATGATGCAGCTTCGGAAATTATTTCATCACATCAGAAAGAAGTTTCTCATGAAAGAATGGTTAACGAAGGTGAGGGTGATTTTCTGAACTTCCCCTCTAATCTCCCTGTCATAATTCTGCTCATGAAAAAAGTTTTTGGAGGTGAGACCGAAGAGAACATTCTGCGGAAGAAAATGGAGTCATTCACAGCTTCAGAGAGGGAGAGGGAGTGGGCAGAATTAAGTGGACTAAAATATGGACAGCAAATGAGTTGTAATGTTAAAATATTTAACTTGTTCAGTTTTACACTTAATCTTTACCATGTCCGTGTTTTGGAATTAGGTCTTAATTTTATACCTACGTCTAGGGCAAATTTAACAAAAACACTTCTTCAGTTAAAGTTCTATGTAAGAAAATTGAATTTAAAGTATTTAACAGACAATGTTCATTTAACTAAAAAATGTTGGTTAAGCCATCTTTGTTTAATTCTGTTTTAAATAACACACTGACGGTGTTTGAACAAGCCTGTGAGTGTGATGTTAGGAGTACATTAAACAAAAGAAAGTGTTAATAAATATTTTAATTTAAACAGAGAAGAAAAAAATGCTTTGCATGAGTTGAGAATGAATACTGACTTAAGATTCATGAAGGCAGATAAGGGTGGGGGTTTGTCATGATGGATATAAAACAATACATTACCGCCATGGAATGTATGTTCGTCAATATGAATATCTATTGGTTTCAACTAATGACATACAAAGAAGCTTTTCTATTTATTCTACCTTATATGTTTGTTTTATGGGTGGTGTAACTGATTTTGCATTATATGAGTTTTTAAAAGTGGAAAATCCTAGAACTAGGGTCCTGTCTGGGATCCCAAAAATCCATAAAAATTCCACAAACCAACTCTTTAGGCCTATAGTGTCTGCCCCTAACAGCATCACAGACAGTATCTCACATTTCTGATTTCATTTTAAATCCGCTAGTTCAAAATTTACCTTCCAATGTTAAAGATTCATGGGATTTTTAGACAAATTACATTACTTCAATCAAAATTATGATTACAATGACAAAAATGTTTGTATGGTCACAGTTGATATACGCTAATTATTTATGTGCATCCCCCAAGAGATGGGAGTAGAGTGGGTTAGGATGTATATGAACACATTTACTCAAGTTGCCAATGAAAAAATAACACTTTGCTGTCAGTTATTAGAATTATTGTTAGAAAACAATTATTTTCTGTTTAATAAGAAGCATTACAAACAAACAAAAGGGGGTGGAAATGGATCAGTGGTGGCCCCACTTTTACGAATACGGTGCTAGGTTGTGGGAGACCCATGTATTAAATTCTAGTACATTAAGTAGTAAAATTAAATATTACAAGAGATTTATGGATGACATCTTTTTTATTGTTCCTGGAACCATGGAAGAATGTACGTTTCTTGTAGAACATCTTAATAAGGAAGGGGATTTTTGAAATTTACCTTAGGAGATATCGGTACTAAAGTGAACATTTTAGATGTCACTATTGAATGGGACAGACAGAACAGGAAATTTGAGAGTTACATTTATAGAAAAAGATACTTTTTTCCAATGGGACCTCCATTTTAAAAGAAACTGTCCTTATTTTATCAGAAAAAATATTCCAAGAGAGCAGTTTATCAGAGCCTCAAGCATGATTATGAAGAAAACTAAATTTGAAGAAGTTAAATGTATAACTGCCCTGTTCATTCAGAGAGGGTATAGGAAAAACATCTTACTAGAAACAGCTAAATGAAATAAGAGTAAAGAGAAAAGTGCTGTTTGAACCTATCTTACATAAACTGTTCTCCAAGGTTAAACATAAAAATATTTTTGAAGAGGAAGATGGGAGTATAGACAAATTCTTGCTTTTAAAAATGTTAGATGACAGTTTTGCCAGTCAGGGTGTAATCAACATCAATTGGAAAATAGTTGAGGGTAATTTTGATCTAGCTAAAGTTAAGGGTACCACTCCCAAGTTTGTATACAAGAGAACAAATAGTCTTAAAGTTCTATTACAGAAAAATAGTACAAACATTTTCCACCCGAGACAGTTAAAGGAAAAAGCTATCTACAAATGTGGGTTTTGTTCTGCATGTAGGTTCATTGCTGAAGGACCATACATACTTTTAGAACATATTAATGAAACTATAATATTCCTAGGAATATTTACTTGTTAAAACAAAAGGGCTGGTATATACAAGTTTGTGTTTAGGTCGCAACACTTTCTATGTGGTTATGACCACAAGAAGCTTAGAAAAGAGAATATAGGAATATCAATATTTTATTAAAACTAAAGATGAAAATAATGTTCTATATAAGCATTCTGTAACATGTAAAAAATATAAAAAGTATTTTATTTTCAGTGCTTGAAATAGTTTTACTGGATTTAAGGGGGGTAACTTTAGAAATAGAGTTGAAATTAAAGAAGCGGAATGACAAATTAAGTTAGGGCAGACAGATATCCAGGGTTAAATGACTCTGTTAATATAAAAGTTTTTTTAAAAAGATAAATGATTAAAAGTGGGTCTACCTGAATTAACTGAAACTGCAAATGACCGACAGCAAGATAACTGACACCAGAAGATCGACAACAGAGAAGACCGACAGTTGAGAATCCTGACGCTGAGAACACCGACATGTTAAGGTAAGTATGCGATAGGGACGGACGTTAGGGTCAGGGTGTGGGTAAGGTAAGTGTGTGACAGTGACGGACGTTAGGGTAGGGTGCGGGTGAGGTAAGTGTGCGATAGTGACAGACTGTAGGTTTAGGGGCGGATTAAATGAGTTAGGGTTAGGGTGCGGGTAAGGTAAGTGTGCGATAGTGACAGACTTAAGGGTTAGGGGCAGATTAAGTTAGGTTAGGGTGTGGGTAAGGTAAGTGTGTGATAGTGACAAACCTTACAGTTAGGGTTTGGGTTAAGGTTAGTGCATATATAGTTGTGTATGTAAGGTTTAGTGTAGGTTTGTAAGGTTTTTGGTGTGCTTGTGTTGTGTTTTTCAGGAAAGTTATTTGTTTTGTTGATTGTCGGGATTGTGGTTTGTCGGGCATGTGAAGTTTTGTGTTTTTGAACTTTCGGCTTTGTCGTGTCGGTTATTTCATTGTCGGTGTTTTGGCGTGTTGGTGTTATCAGGTAGACCCGATTAAAAGTACATAAGTGATGCTATTTATTAAGAACAGGGGCTTGACTCAATGTGTATATATTTAACATATGTATTTATTTACTTTTACCTATTACTCTTTAAATATTTTGAATTTTTTAATTGATTAATTCACTGTTTTTATTGGATGGCCAAATATATATAATGTATTTGAATAATTTGGTTTGTTAGTTTCTAAAGAAGTCTATTGGAGATTAAAGTGGTGAATAAATAACTTGACACAGTTTTTATTGGATGGCCAATTATATATAATGTGTTTGAATAATTTGGTTTGTTAGTTTCTGAAGTCGTCTATTGGAGATTAAAGTGGTGAATAAATAACTTGACACAAATTCTGTTTTTTTCTTTGTCTACGCTTTATTACGTGGTTATTTTTATTTTTTTATTTTATTTTATTTATTTATTTTTTTTTTTTTTTTGTGGTTTTACATTACCACCTTTGGAAGGGCTTATTTTGTTGTTATTTAGATTCCCTAAGATATTCTGCACTCATTTAGAAAAATGCATGGAGCTAGCAGTCCCTACCAGAGCTGTGTATCATGGGAAATTCTAAAATAAATCACCCTGGTGGTCCACCACCATAAATAAACTCAACAATAAAATAAAGAAAGAAACTCAAATTGCATAGCAGATCCAAAAATTTTTTTTCAAGGAAAATATCAAAAACATTAAAAATTCAACTTTCATTTAAAAATGAAAAAAATACACTTAAGTACACTAAGAGACCCCGCAAATTTAGGCTTACTTCTGGAGCCAAAGATAATTGTAAATCATTTTAGCTATGTTGGAAAACTAAGAAACAATATTCTACATTGCTCTGAACTTCTACACAATGATGATGATGCCTTCTATTCTGACCCGATAGACATTGCCAATATGCTTGGAAACAAATGTACTACAAAGTTTGCTCCTAAAAGTTCTATACAAAGCCCTGGAATGCCTGAATCCCTTATGCCCCCCACCCCCATTATCTGTAAAGATCAATATTGAAGGTGCTAACCAAGACCAAAAATGCTTCCTGCACGAAATCTGACAATATACCTGATCACTTAATTAATCATGTTAACAAGCCTTTCAAGACCTACTCCTTTAACTGTTTAATGTAAGCTTACCTACTGTTTTTGTACCTGATGAGGGGCCCACTACAGTGATGATGCCCCTCCATAAGGGTGGCCATACAGCTGATACAGGTAATTACAAGGATCAACTTTACCATATCGATGTTACAAAATGCCAAACTGCATATGGTCAAAGCCATATAATCGACATTCTGAAACACTGAAAAATAAAGAACTACCAAAAACTGTGTTTTTGCAGGGGGGGGCAGTCCACCTGTAGCCCACCCACCCCATTGTAATTATATATACCAACTCAGAGATCACACTACTGTGGGGAAAAGTACAAATCTCTCGATCCCTACAGTTCCACAATCTCAGTGCAAATAGTTTGACATTTCGGAATTTCTATCATATGGTCTCGACCACATGCAGCTCAATATTCTGAAATGTCGATAAACTGAAGGGGACCCAATTACAGACCTATCAGCCTTTTAACCCTCAAATGCAAAGCCATGGAAAGTATTGTAACTGCCTTTATAAACTACAATATCAAGAATCTAATTAGACACAACCCCCCCCCCAGCAGTTCAGTTTTGTGAAAGATAGCTCCTGTGTATTGAATCTGGTAAACTTTGACAGAGTTACCTAGACTGTAGACAGTTGTTATGCAGGACATATGGCATCATCTTTACCTGGCAAAGGCATTGATTGACACTATTCCCCATGCTGGGATCATACAAAAGCTAAATGCTTTAAAAATTAACCCATATGTAGCAAAATGTGTAAAACTGAATTAAAAATAAAACACACAAAATGAGAGCTACGGGCACCACATCGGAAAGGACAAAAGTGACCAGTGGTGTCCCACAGTTTTCATTGTAAGGACCTCTCTTCTCTTTTTCAATGTTTCCTTCTCAAATGTTCGAGCAGAGATTCAGGATCTCTGGATAACAACATTTGCAGATGACTGCAAACTTTCCAGAGTGAACTCTCCCTAGCAAACTCTGCGGGTTTCAAATTAAATGCTAAAAAATGTAGCCTTGTCACTTTTGGTAGACAGTTGCTCTCCTTATCAAACTGTATAGACAACACCAATACTACTACAAAATGAAAATGAAATTAGGGAAGTAGGAAAGTTAATTCCCTGTTTTATGATACTCATGTCAAAGCAGTTGACAGGAAACTTTTTTATTTAGTACATCTAACTGCCAAAGGAATGTTATCAAAGTCTAAGGAGGAAATTGCTCCCTTATACTCGACATGGACCGGACCAATTACTGAATACAAAATCCCCTTCAGAATGTATCTCACTAAACATACTAAACAATTTCAAAAACCCTAAAGGTTCCTAACCAACATGATCTAGGACTAAGCTCATGATGAGAATGCAACCTGGTATGTTATCTGGTCACCTAAAAGTATTATTTTTAGCCTTTGTCAGAGATTAAGACTTCTTCAAAAAAACACCAAAATTCCAACCAAGCAGAGTAACTGTTTAATACGTGCTATAACAATATCTTATAT
This sequence comes from Protopterus annectens, assembly GCF_019279795.1. Lineage (NCBI taxonomy): Eukaryota > Metazoa > Chordata > Ceratodontiformes > Protopteridae > Protopterus > Protopterus annectens. The sequence continues at coordinate 427,820,249 of NC_056747.1, read as the reverse complement.
GGTACTTTGGCCTTTTGCCTTTGAAGGATAAAAAAACAATGCTTCCTTCACCATTTAAATGCAGGTGGACCCCTCCTTAATCAAATGATCAGTTAATCAAACAATTAACATACCTCTCCATAAAATAGTGATTACACATCCATAAAAGACTTATTTTTACATATAAATGTATATTATGACCCTAATTCAAGCATGATTAAGTACATGAATAAATAATTATATCCAAATATCTAGAAAACCCAGAGAAAATTGGTTAATAGAACTCTAATAATTAAGACTAACTTCCAACTTCATCCCCCTTGGATACAGAGTCTTGTAATTCAAAATCATCTTATTTTCAAGAACATTCAATTTTCTCGCAAAAATTACCCCCCCCCCAAAAAAAAAAAAGTACTGGTGGCTCAGCTAAAACAGAAAAGAAAAAACTAGCATCAGAACCTGAATGAACTGTATGAAAATGCTCTGCTACTGGACATTTAAAATTGTGGTTCCTTATGTCACCCAAATGCTCCATGATGTGCACCTTCACCTTCCTTTTAGTTTGCCCCACATACTATTTAGCCATCTTACAGCCACAGCCTATGATATAAACCACCCCACAAGAATCACAACCAAACTTGTCCTTAGAAACATATGCCCTACAATTTATCTTAGTATTAGATAAATTCCTAACTTCACTACACACTTTTTCGATGTCCACAAGGAAAAGTACCAAAAGAGCCCCAGAAGTTCCCCCACTCCATTAATAGGGAGAGTCAACAGTTCTTTTAAATTATAGCATCTCCCAAAAGAAAGTCACATGATTCAGAAACAAATGACCCAGTTTTTCATCTGAATGCACTAGATACCACAAATCAGAAACTATACCTTTCAAAGTCTCTGAGAAAAGTGTAAACTTAGTGACAAAAATGTTTTTTTACCACTATTTAAACTTTCTGATTCTCCTTTCCCCATTTTACAGGTATATTCCTGGTTATGAATACCCCATTTAGACAAAGGAGTCCCCTCCAACTTAGTTTTGGCTTGTAGTAGTACATCTGCAGAATAACCCTGATCACGTAATTTATCATAAACTTTTCAAATATTTTTTCTTTGAACCTTTCCTCTGTTACATTAGAGGAAACCCTCTTGAACCCCCCATATGGTAAAGAGTGTATCAAGTGGGGGGATGCATACTTGAAGCATGTAAGAAGTTATTAACAGCTGTTGGTTTCCTAATTGGTCTAAATTTAATTTTCTTCTCAAAGTCAAAATAAAACTCCACATTCAAGAATTGTATTGATGTGTGGTTATAGTCAAAACTAAACTTGAGTCCATGATTATTATTATTCAGCTCATTCGTGAACTCAACTGACTAGGCTGTCCCTATAAATCAAAAACAAATCATCAGTGTATCCTTTATATAGTATCACCTATTCAGAAAAAAATACTACTATATGCAAAGTTGCTCTCAAAGTCCCCCATGTATATAATAGCATATGATGGAGCAAAGGAGGACCCCATGGCAATTCCACTCTTCTGAAGAAAAAAATCCTTACCAAAACAAAAATAGTTGTGAGTTAGGCCAAACTCTAATAACTTGACAAAGAAAGAGGTGTGAGGTCCCTCCCCCATAATATTAACCACTGCCTCAAGACCCCATTTATGTTGTATACTAATCTCAACGAAGAAACATCAATGGAAGCCCAATAACAGTCATCCTACTAACTAATCTTACTCACACTTTAACTTACTTTCCTGGTATTCTTAATATGAGCTGGGATCTTTGCCAGGAATTCCTTTAAATGGAAGTAAAAAAAAGTCTCCATATACTGTAAGAGTTAACACCCAACACTATTGGCCTACCAAGGGGACATGTTAAATCTTTATGAATCTTCGAAACGGCATAAAAGGTGGGGTCCCTAGGTTTAGGAATAAATAATTTTCTGACATTTTGAGAAGTCAAAAAAAAACCAAGTCTCTCACCTCTTTCTAAACTTCTTAACAATTGTGTGTTAAATGTAGTAACTGGATAAACATCCAACTTAACAAGCATCTTCATTCAACAACAAACTTTTTACCATATTACCATATTTCTCCTTGGATAAAATGACCCAATTACCTCCCTTTTCAGCCTCCCTCAACACATATTCTCCCACTCACTCACGTAATTCTTTCAAAGCTAGCAATTAATTGTTAGGTAAGTTGAAACTTTTTTTGTTATGTAAAAATTTATCAAACTCATGTTCCACCTTCTTACAAACCAAACTCACAAATAAACATACAGCCAAAGACACTAAGAGGAACAAAGGTGCTGTCATGGGGCAAGTCCAAAACCACCAACTTACCATAACCCCTGAAAAAAACATAATCATCCTCCCCACCAAAATCAACTACATCTTCATTGTTAAACATATCCATCATTTCAAAATTGTGCACTGACACATTTAATAAAGGGTCATCCTCAAACAATGACTAAACAAACAGTTGAAGCACGTTCATCCCTATTACCAAAATAAACAATTAAATGCAACTTCCTACATAACTTTTTTACTTCAATAAGTACATTGGCCAAGTAGGATATTTCATAGGGACAAACTTAGGCCCTTAAAATAAGAGCTGTTCAGCATCACAAGAAATGCATAAGTCAGATAAATTTACAATATTTAACAAATTTGACTTACTAACATCAGTGCAAAAACAAGAGTCCCAAAGTCCAGTAAGTTCAGGTTATACAAGGCACCTCGCAGCCTCAATTCTTCCTGCCTTTCCCTCAGTTATTTCACCCCCTTCCACAACCATTCTGAGAAAAACACTATGCTCTTCCACTATGATGCTCCATGTCAACAGAAAAATCTGAAGAGTCACCCCCTAGCAGATTGTCTAACAACACTCTTCTTGGATGCAGTCTCAACTGAGACACCGGTGAATCACAAATAACTGAAGAACTAAGACTTCTTCCAAAGTGATCTCATGAGAAAGAAAAAAAATTCAGAGATATTGGGGGCAACGTTATGGATAGGTGAGATAAAGATAGCACTAAATGTGTGTGTGATATTAATATAGATAAGCTCAGTGCATTGTTACACATTATTTCTTAACTCTATGACATAGCAAGACTGTACGACAGTTTCAGGCACCTAGGCAGCAAGACATTTCCTGTGGTACATTTGGTTGGGGACACATGGCTGAAATGACATTCAGCTGCAAATAAATATGACTGTTATGAATTCCCTATTGGCAAAGCGAAGACTGCAACACTATGCCCACAACTTCAATAACCAAATGCACATGGGGGAAATAATGTCCATGGTCACCAATTTAACATGAGAAATCAGGCAGTATGCCAGGCATCAGCAGCAGACTGGCCAGTGGCCATGTCAGTGGCAGCAAAACTGCAAAGCACAATGGGCAGTGCCTTTATAATTGGTGTGCGTGAACCACTACCTCCTTCACAATGTCTAAGGGAACATTACCTAAAATGCATACTGGAGCATAAATGTGACTAGAGTAGCATGCAGGATTTCCTCCATGCTGTAGCACACTTCTACATGTTGTAGTTACATAAGCATGTACTGCACACTGAGCACAACACTCATTACTACTGCTCCCATGCACTTGGACAAGCTGTGCACATGGCAATGGGTGCTTCTCTTTGCCCACAGGGAATTCACAACAGCCATATTTCAGTGCAGCTGAATGTCACTTTAGCCATGTGTCCCCAACCCACTGTACCACAGGAAAATGTCTCAATGTCTAGGTGCCTAAACCCATGTATGACATATGAAGAAAGATTTGCAGTTTCCTTTGGTAACCAGTACCCTGTACTGGTTCCATGAACCAGCTTTCTAGCTCATCAGCGTTAAAGAGCTATTAGCTTTTTACAGTCAGATCCACCTCATCAGCTCTTCCACTAAAGAGTAAAGAAAAAACCTTTATTGTAGCCATCAACTTATTACAGTCAGATCCACATGACCCCCAACTGCAAATCTTCCACTGAAACAAAAAAAACACTAATGCCACTTTACTGTAGCAACCATTAAAAAAAACTGCCTTTCCTTCTACTGGCACAAATACCAGGTGGCCAAATGCACAACACCCTTCTATCCCTACTGCCCCAGCCATTCTGATCTCATTTCTGTGCTCTGCCCTGACCATTCTTCTGCACATTTTATTGTAAAAATAATAATTTATTATTTTAAACTGTAAGCAAACAGTTGCTACAGTTTATACCATGCTTGCACCAAGCCTTACAGCGCTCAGGTTTTAGATAAAAAAATGAATTTTATACTGTAGTAAACTGCTTGCTACAATGTGGCAAGCAGTTGCTATAGTTTAGATCACGCATGGAGTTTTACAGTGATCAGGTTTGATTGCAAATGCAATACTGGCTTTTAAAAGCTGGTATTCCATAAAGGAGGGGTCCAGAATGGATAATTGTATCCCCCCCAATACTTTGCATCCAGGAAAGTTGCCCCTAGCTATGCTACTGTCTGTCAACCTTAAGTTTGCCTTCTGCTTTATATTTCCTAATACTGCTCCTAAGTTCCTTGCTAACATGGTTTAGCATGGTCTTAAGGAAGGGCAACAGGAATTTTTTGCCCCTTTCCTGTGATGTTGTGTAGTACGTCAAAGGGAAGTTAGAGAAAGCATCAAAAATCTCCTGCTGACTGTCCAGATGATGGTTACACAGCAATGGGCTCACATCCAGTAAGGAGCAAATGGGTAGTCACAACAGTCAGACATATGTTTGGCAGACATGGAAACCCCCCCCCCCAAAAAAAAAATAGTGAGATCTTGAACAGGGTGCAGTAAATCTCCACATCCTTCACTTCCACAGGTTCACAAGAGAAGCTCTTCTAGAGGATGAACTAAATTCAGTGCACACAGAAGCTGACTTCTGCTAGACAGTCCCATAACACTCACTACATGTTTTGATTTCTCAGGTCTATCCACCAGCTGCCTTAGCCATCTCATATAACTCGCCACAAAATGGTATTTACCTGACAACTTTACAGTTATTTTAAACACAGTGACCAGAACATGTGGCCTTTCATCTTAAGACATAACTGCACAGTTAATCGTTGGCCTTTCACCCAAATTGGTTGAGCTCAAAGTACACATATATGTTCAAACAAGGTGTTAGATATGTAAAATCATTGACTAACACAGATGTCCAAAACAATTTACCACTCAGATTTAGATCAGGAAAGCTGTGCCTTTCAGTCGTACCTCTGTAGATATCTTCTTCATTTTCTGCATGAGTTTTGAAGTCCTCTCAGAAGCAAGACAGAATTCACAGGTAGAGCCCTACTCAGCACTGTGCCAGTAATCTCTAAGAAGGCAAAATATTCCGAATAGTTAAGTGTATATGAGCAAACATTATTTTCCTTTCTGTGAGCTGCATTGAAGTGACCATGTCATGTACTAGTACAAATTCCAACTGAAAAGTACCCTGCCAGGGACTTATAAATATATATCTGCCTGGTTTAGAGAAGAAGAGAGAATTCCCCTACTTGTGAAGTCTGATTTCAGAACCAATGATGTGTCTGCAGATTTAAGATAACTAAATCTAGCTGCTATATGTCGACCTTATACCCAAGCTCCTGTTCCTTCCCTAAGATATCACTGAAAATCCATATTCCAAGAGTCACTTTCCATTGCCAGGACCTAGGCTATTTTAATTCAGCCCAAACCTGCCTAACACATGCTTGGCATTACACCTGCTGTCACTCTCTGCCTAATGAGTGGTGAGCCCACACAGCAGAGCTATGCAGCATTTTTCAGTTGAGCCTGATCAGGTTACACTCCTCACCTGGCCAAAGGATGCTATATGTCAAATATCACTCCAGGTTTGTCTAGCATTGGGGGGTGTGCTTATATCCCTGTTGAAGGCAAGGTTCTTAGAGTCTTTAACTGAACCATCATGGGTGCCAATGTGGAGCACTGCTAGTTTGGATTCCTCTCATATCAGTTTGCTAAATGTTCTCTCGCCAGGAGCATAAGATGCAGATGACATCATTTTAAGGATCACAAGGGTACTTAGACCTCTACACTGCAGTAAACTCAGGATACAAGGATAGAATCTCCTTAGAATTCTAAGAATAGTCTAAAACAGGTGGACTTGATAGACATTGTTGTGAAGCACCTGTGCCAGTGCCAAATCATATAGACAGATAATCCCTCCCCTCCTTGAATTCCTGTGCCATGTTGTTTAACTGGTGATTTACCTGTTTAATTATGCATGAGCTATTGTTTAATAATTTAATTTGTTAATTATTTTCTCATATGGAATACTGTGAATGCCTTAATCAAGTCAAATTAAGAGTGAGCACAAACTTCCCTTTATTTAGTGTTGATGTTACCACTTCAAACAATGCTACAAGATTAACATGGCAAGTCCTCCTCTTAACCCATATTTTTCCATATTGTACAGAACTAAGTCCCCCGTATTACAGTATGACTGTCTCTGCAATTTTACATAAATTATCAGTCAAGCTGATGAGTCTAAAAATGTACAATGCACAATATGTGCAGACTTTGTGATACAAAAGTATACCACCCTGGTAATTTGAGTTCAGTTAGCAAACCTGGACATTGGATAAGCTGGACAGGGAGATACAAGAGCAGAAGTCTGTTCACTCATCCTATGGACAATGAGGTGGTTTGTCCTACTGCATATCTGACATAAGATAGAAGTTAGGTTGTGATTCAACCAGTGAAGAAGGGTGGGTGCTCCTGCCCACGAGGCAGCACGCACTTCTGCAGCTGGATTTAGTGTACTCACACACACACACACACACACACACACACACACACACACACACACACACAGCACACTTTGGCAGTGTACTGTCTGAATGCCACAGCTGAGGAGGAAAGTTAGGCACCAAAGACTTCAATTCCTGTCACATGATGATTAGAAGCACCTTCCGTCCCCTCACTCTCGCAGTTTTGTCTGATGCTTGGGGAAGGGGAAAACAGATGAACCTGTAGAGGATGGAACTGCAACAGTCACAGGAAAATGATACAAATGATACAGGAAAAAAGAAAAAACAAATAATCACAAGAAGCTGCCCTCATATTCCACTTTCAGCAGTCCAAGAAAGTGTGGGGCTGTATCTTACTTGCCACACTACACTATGGCCCAGTATTTTACCTTCCTGCCAGGAACCTAAACCTTGCCTGCACTATAAATAAGACATGCTGGAGGAACAGGTATGTGTCAAGGAGGCTCCTCCTACTCTGGAACAGGTTTTCCATTAGTGTAAAGTAGAGTTCATTCCTGCATGAATTCTAGTGAAACTTGAATCAGTGGATGGGGAACCATAAATATACCCCTGGCCTGGCAGCTATGTCGCTGTTAGAGAAAGGAGGCTTGTAAATGCTCAGCCAACCATGGCTAAGTATATACACTCCACAAAACGCTTGGGAGCCAACACCAGATTTTATTGGGAAGCATGGCTAGGCTTAAGACCTCTTGGGTTGATAACCTAGCATTCTATTGTGAAACTAGGATGCTATGAAGTGCTGCTCATTGGTTCACAGATAACAAAATTATCCCCACTTTGCACCTTGCAGAGTATGTACAACCAGGTATTTTTTTTTTGAGAATCATTTGCTTTATTTGGAAAGCTAAACATTTATATTCAACAAAAATTATACATGACACATCATGGACCCCTCTGAACTCTTTGGGGAACTCTTTATGGATTTCTTCTGTGATGCACTATATTTGCTAGCCCTTTTTATTTGCTACCCCTGCAGTTAACCATCAACCTATCAGTTACTATTGGTTCTCCTCCCCAATATTCTAGCACCCAATCCCAACATCCCCCCATATGTTATTCAATATTCAAGCCAGAGATGTAATCAAGACATGTCAGTGCACTGCCATCTTGCTTTTCTAACAGTATCTAATGTTCATTCCTTGATACAATTCATTCCTCTACAACAACCAATGAAAAATTCTGGCTGGATGGTACTATGTACAGTTCATGGCAGCCCCTGTTTTAATTAGAGGAGCCTTCACATTAGGTAGTATAGCTCCCAAAACATCAAACATAAAATATGGTTGTTTTCTATATAATTACTAATCACTGCTACTTCTACATACACAATATATGTGATTATAACTACACTAATCTCCCAGGCCTCTATCTCACACATCCCCACTATGCTTGCCCCCCAATTCCCCCTGCACAGAAACTATTGGTGGGTATATGTGCAGTGCTATTGTCAAAGAAAGTTGCCACCTCAGTTGCTCCACAACTTGTAGAAATATAATTTGATATTGTAGAACTAAGGACAAATCCAGACATCTGGACCTCCAAATATTTACAAGTAGACTTCTTAAGGGGAGGTCATCAGATGCAATGTTAGTCATAAGTAAACAAATAAAGGTAAGACATATGTTGAATGTATTTACTGAGAAAATATTATAGGTTCCAGTCATCAGAGGGCTAGATCTGTTTAGACATGACAGAAGAAAGTATAGAATATTGATCAAGGGGAACAAGATTAAGGTAGTGACTGATTTCTGGGACAAAACTAAATCTGCCATTATTAAAGATTACTCAAGAGAGCTCTGGTTCCTGGTGAAAGTTGGCTTTAGGAGGCAGCCTATTGGTTCTGAGATTCTGATGGATGGATGGATGACATGTTCATTTTAGTAATCTATACAAGAACAAAAATATGAGGAAAATGTACACACACACACACACACACACACACACACACACACACACACACACACACACACACAGAAACTGCATTATCTTGCGGGGAAAATAGAATTCCCAGGATAGTACAATATTGATCTTTCTTGCACTAACCAGAGTATTGCATATTAGTGACTGACATGTAGAAAGCCGATCACTTGTATAGTCACTCCCAGCTCTGTATAAAATTATTAGCCAACAGGTTGCAGTCAAATATGTATACTTAGTTGGTTGGGGCTTGTATTGGATGGCATGCAGATGTAGATGAGATTGTTATCCTATACAAAAAAAGTGATGAGACTGGCAAAATGTTTCACCAGATTATGTCTGAAATGAAAGATACAGCCATATCAGCTGTTGGCTTTCAGAGAGTATAGTTACATACATTTCTACATTAAACCAACTCAAGTTCCAAGGCATCCAGTTACACAACAGCTGCTTAGGAAGAAGTTAGGGTGCTTAAATTGGGTCAGGCATAATGATGACTGGTTATCATAGATTAGAAAGTTCCTACAGACATATAATTTTGATTAGCCATAGAATTAGTAGGAGCAAGGAAGTGTTACAGTCCCTGCCAATAGATGCAGAATTAGAAGAACAACTTCAGCAGCATTTTTTAGTGACACACACAAAAAATGTGGCCTTCAACATACTTGTAAGGTTTTTGGGTAGTATCCGTTTAAATAAATCCATATGCAATTTCCTCTTATGCAAGAGTTTCAACTTTATTTTTATGAATTGCACAATAATAATGTTAGGAAAAAGAGGCTGCATAAGGGATTCTAGACCTTGCTTATGTGACGAATTAGAGAGGAGTTTTGTGATTTATTACTGAAATGTAAAGTAATAGCAAGGGTGGGACAAAGTGGGTGGCTGCCCAGGATGTAAGCTGTTAGGGGGCATGACCAGCACTGTAGAAGGAGTGCTGGTTGATCCCTGTATGTGGTATCAGCAATCATTTAAGCAACTGCAATCAATCATGGCTGATTAAAGGACAGTCAAAGTCTGTGAGTTAGGAACTGTAGCAAAAAGCTAGTATAGCTCTTTGCTATACTTTGGCAAAGGTATTTGACATAGTTTATCTATGAGCTATTATGTTGATAGTTAATGTTTATCCATGAAAACCTCTCTTTTTTGGAGGGGCACAAGTGCAAAAAGGAGCTTGCTTTTTGCCATAATTTGGTGTCACCAAATGGTGGCACTCTCCAGAGTACTACTGGATCTTGTTATAGCTCAGCTAGAATGCAAGGTTCTATTAGCAGTGTGGGCTAATTTTCTAGTAAATTTGCTGAACTATCACCCTGGGAGGAGTCATAGTTTCATAAAAACAGTGTTTTAAGAGCTCTCCTTTCTGTTTTTCAAGAGGAGTTGCTCTTTTTTAAAAAAAATGTGAGGAAAAATCTGAAAGTTCAAAAATGCTGACAGAGATGAGATTTTAATTTTATTACTCAATGATGTACATCTGTAGCAAGTTTTTATTGGCTGACTGACAGACATTGAAGCCACTAAGCCAAAACAGTTTATTTCAGGTAGTTTTGGACAATTCATTGAGTACACATATAATTTCTTCATCTGCAGTGACAAAAATTGACTGTATGCTGGATGTAGAATATTATAAAGAACATATGATGCAGTTCATTTGCAAAGAGCAGTGAAAGCTCTAGTAACTGAAATTACCAGCAGTTTGGAGACCATACAAATTCAGTTGGCAAATTTGACTGGTTTGTTTGGTGTCTATATGAGTTAACTACAAATCACCATGCCTGAAGATGTTGAATGCTTATATAATCAGCTGGAACCCATAGAAACTGACAGACGACAAATGTGGAAGTTTTTAGATATGTCAGAAGAGACAGTGAAACTGATGGAGCAGACAGAGCATCAATTAATAGAAATGTTAAGTACAGCAAGAAAAGGAGTGAAAAAAGCAAATTGATGGAGTAGATTAAAAAACAAGATGGCAGAGTAGACTGGCTCTGCACAAATCTCCCTGGATATTGTGCAAGTGAAGCTTTTGCCACTGCCACAGACCAAAGCTAAATAAGGAGGGCCACCGTGGCCAACACTGATTGAATGTTTGACTTGTTATGAAAAACAGAAAATATTGTGGAAGTTGTGGCAACTGGAAGAACGTTTTTTATGGATACGAGGCCTGCACTGTGGAAATTATTACTCTGAGGTGACATTGAAGTATTGATTATAATTTGTAAATACAATGTGAGAGTGTAAATGGAGGACACTGACATTTAGACTGCAATTTCTAACACTCTTTCTCTCTCTTCCTGCATATATATCTATCTATCTATATATATATATATATATATATATATATATATATATATATATGTGTGTGTGTGTGTGTGTGTGTGTGTGTGTGTGTGTGTGTGTACTGGAGGATGGCAAAGTGTTGATGTTTGATAGTTCAAATGAAGCAGCCAGGAGGCTAAAACAACTACTTAAGAGAGGAAGCCAAATGGAGGATGAGCAAAAGGATAAAGAGCCTGCTGGGATGGAACAAGCAGCGTTCTAGAATGAAGAGTGGATGATTGAAATTATCTTCATTCCAAAGGCAAAACATATGGCTGAATATGCATGTTGTCCCAGGAGCAACATGGCTAGATCATTGGGAAAATTCTATATGAAATTACTGACAGAGGTACCTTAAATGTTAAACAATATTATAAATCAGATAATGGATACTAACCAACAAGTGTAGGCTGATGGCTTTAACATTTAGCATAGTTTCTTTCTACCTATGTTAGCATAGAGAAAGAAATGTGCAGATGAGGATGAATGGAACACTGGATTTAAAAATACAACCTTTGTAATTAATAATAATAAAAGAAACTTGGTGAGCACAGATAAAATCTTTATTTTTATTAACCATTCAGACAGAATGTCAAGGAAAGTGATAATTTATAACTCCTATTGGCACAAGACAAATGTCTGCAATCATGGTAGTTAGACTACTTAAATAAATGGTTAGGAATAGTCCCTAGAGCTACAAGTTTTTTTTGTATTTTATAAATTATGTCAATTTATGTTAAATGCTTTGTTTTTATGGCTGCTTATTGGTACACGTTATACCTTTTATAGCTGCATATTAATTATACAAACAGATAAAATGAAATATTTTTAATTGCATCTAAGTTATTTTTCATAGTTAGTCAGAGAATTTATGATATTATTTTAGAAATAGATATTGCCTTTGACCAGATATAAGTGGAATGGACATTATTTTGTGTAGCTTTGGTAAAGTACAGAAGCAAAGTAAAGTTTAAGTGTCCCCAATACTCAGAAAGATTATTTTAGAAGGATCATCACTACCAGCGCTAACTGGGCAATGCAGGACTGCCAGTTATTATAATGGTGATACTCACTGATTCAGATATAAGGGAAAGCCACACCAAAAAACAACCAAAAACAAAATCACACAAACACTGTAAAAAGCAGTTCAAATAAAGAAAAAAGACCGCTTGCCAACAAAATGAGATTAATTTAGCACTTCAGTCCTATAACATCCTCAGAACATCTTCAGAATGAACTAAGGGGTAATCACACAGTATGTAAAGCTTAAAATCTTGTCACATGATGATCACAGCACTATTTCTTAAAAGGATTCATCTATAAAAATCTAGTAACAAATCAAGTAAAAATATGAACATAAAATATAAATATACTACATTTTCTATTATATAAATAGTGTTCTGTGTGAAAGTGTTTATTTTATTTTCTCAATCCTCTCTCCTTCAGAAAACATTTTATATTAACCGCATCATTAATACCAATGGATTTATCTGCATTTAAAAGCATCTGCCACTTAGTTTCCTTGGTTTCAACTTTGTTCTTGTTGTTCCCTCCCCTGTAACCACAGGGTTCATGGTGAAGGATGCTAAAATAAAACTTAGATTTGTTCTTACATATTCTACTGTCTAAAAAGGGTATTTATTGTTGTATGTTTTTATAGTGCATAAGGATGTTTCTTTATTCTCATAGATAGCTTCACGTGGGGTCATGCTAATATAGAAATAGTTACAGCCATTTAATAACGGAATGCATATCACTCCATTGGCGTTCAATAATGTTTGTTTGTCTTTCGGCTTTTCCGGGTAAGGGGTCGCCACAGCGGAACTCCGGTCCACTAATGATTGGCAGTAGATTTTTACGAAACGCCAAGGTGCCAGCTCGATGCTCAACCTTCAATGAAGGCACGCCCATTTACGCATGCATGTCTTTCGAACACTACCCAACTGAGGGGAGGACATGCAGACTCCACACAGAAGGCACTCCCAAGCCCAGCCAAGAATTACAGCTCTATCCACAACTTCAGCAATACAAAAGAACCTTCTGCAATGTGTTTACAGACTTCATACTGACCACACGTTTCCTATTGTATGCTACCTATAGGTAAATACATCTTAGTGCTATCTTCTTGTAGCATATTCTTAACATTAAGCCCTTTCCTGTAAACAAACTTAGCCCTACAACTTTAATAAGTTCAGAATTACCTTCTAGAGTATTCCATTTGTTGATGATAACATTCCTAATGAATTCACTACCTAAAGACATGTCTACACAAAATGCAGAATGGTAAGTATTCTGTTTGCTAAAATTTCCAAGAATGTACCCAGAAACACTACATTAGCAGCTAGTTAGCATGGTCTGAATGGAGCACTATGCTGTCAGACTTGATTGACCTAGTATTCCCCCATACCAGTCCATGCATTTTGATTTTACAGGTACCTCCCAGCATGCATGGACACAAACACACACACACACACACACACACACACACACACACACACACACACACACACACACACACACACACACAAACACATGTATCCAGGAAGCTGCAAGTCTGCCTCTACAGACAACAGACACCAACACACACACACAGACACTCACCCACACACTCACAACTTTACAGTATCCATCTTCAGTTGCATTAAGAGCCCCAGTTCTTCCCTAGGAGTGAACTGGTGTATGAAGTCAAGACGGTACACATTTTCTTCCTCAGAATCAAAATAAAGCACATGGCTAATTACCACTTGCAGTACCCCTGGATTGCCACATTTGCTTGAGGCTTCAGCAGCAAGACCAGTCATCTGCATTACTGCCCAAGTACTGCTGTAGAGGGTGAGGGGTCTCTGTATTACTTTCTGAGTAAAGTCTTTCACAGTGTAGTAAGCCTTTCTTATTCCTAGTGTGTGTTTGACTAGTGCTAATAGATATGATTTCTCATTTTTTTGAAAGTGTAGGTAATAATTGTTTGTAAGTACTTAGTGAACAGTTTTATTTTTGGGTAATGAATAAATACTAAATAGTGTAAAAATGAGTGCCATTTGTGAGTTGAATATTAAAATTTGGAGGGATACATATTGTATAATGACAAACTAGACTAAGCAAGCGGGCTGTAGGCAAGCCTTCAGCTAGCCTAGATTTTGCACAATGTTCATGATTTTGCTTCACATTTTTGTCCTGTCCCTTGTAAAACTTTTCATTTTCTGATAAATGTCGAAGTATTACAGTCTAGCATTAATGTTTCATACTTGTTAATGCTAAGAAAATGCATGTTGATGCAAAGAATACTGTTCTACTAATGTAAGTGAATTGGATTAATATTTAAAAATTGTCATGATTTTGGGACATTGTCCTTCCATTATTTTGGTTTTGTCCAGAATTTTAGAGCAAAAAAAGTTAATTGGTTTGGTTGTAGGTGAAGAGAAAATTGATATCAAGTCATAGTGAATAATGGAAGGATTACAATTTATGATAGCAAGGGGCCTACTTTTAAATAACTACCTTATTTTACATTATTTGGGAAGTGAATTTACTTCCAGTTTGGTTGATTTAACCTGGTAGGATAAAGAATATGATGTCTTGGATCCATGTCTCTTTGACTAGTTCCATGAATTATGAAATCCAAATCAATTAGGTATGTGATTTCAAAGTATATGGCAGTTACCTTAAAGTGCTGCATAGAATGGTTGATATAGTTATAATGGTTAGTTATTAATGCGAGAGGTCAAAGAAATGCCAAATATCCTTTAATCCATTCAGTGTTGCTAATTAATGTCAGAGGTAATCACACTGTCAAAATAGGGGCATAATGAAGACTGTCAGACAATGAAAATTATAAATGAGTATAATTAATGACATGATGAATAGAATGACTACCAGTATCTTTTTTTTTAATTATAGTTGACAGCAAGATAAAACTGAATGCTGTAACACTAAGCACTGAGTCAAAAACTACAAGGATTTATTTTTTTATTTTTAATGAGATCATTAGTGGCTAAGTTGCCTTTATTGGAAATGCACCTCTTACAGAGTGATGTCTCCCATTAGCTCATGTCTCCCTATATCTGTGATGTCTATATCATTATCAAAGTTACATCCCCTAGTTAGGGGTTTCTACTCTACCAGGTAGCTGGCAAAATAATTTCAGCATGAAATTCAGAGGAGCCAGATAACCAGCATTGCTGCTAGCAGAGTAGGTTCTGTCAGTTATGTACCTACATGCTAGCATCACCTTAGGTGGATGGTCATGCCAAAAGACATGGGCATGGTAGTATCTCGACCTCTAATAGCAGTAGTAGCATATACAAACTGTTAAAAGGTTTTATGGCCAAAAGTCCCACCCCAAGTAATGCTCATTTTCTTAACCTTCCTTTATCATCATCTTCATTTTCTTTTGGCTGCTCCCAATAGGGCTCGCCACAGCAGATCATCTGTTAAAATTTCTTCCTGTCCTCTGCATTTTGCTCTGCCACACCAACCAGCTCCAAGTCATCTCTCACTACACCCATAAACCTTATCTTAGGCCTTTCTCATGTCCTCTTACCTGACAGTTCCATCCCTAGCATCCTTCTCCCAATATACCCAGCAGCCCTCCTCATCATGTCCAAACCAACACAATCTCACCTCTCTGGCTTTGTCTCCAAACCGTTCAACCTGAGCTGATCCTCTGATATACTAATTTCTAATCCTGTTCATCCTCATCACACCCAATGCAAATCTTAACATTTTTAACTCTGCCACCTCCAGCTCTGACTCCTGTCCTTTCGTCAGTGCCACCGTCTCCAACCCATATAACATAGCTGGTTTCACTACCATCTTTTAGACCCTTCCTTTCACTCTTATTGGTACCCACCTGTCACAAATCACTCCTGACTCACTTCTCTACCCACTCCACCCTGCCTGCACTCTTTTCTTCACCTCTCATCTACACTCACCATTACTCTGAACTACTGATCCCAAGTATTTAAACTCATCTACCTTTAACAGCTCTACTCCCTGCATCCTCACCATTCTTCTGTCCTCCCTCTCATTCACACACATATATTCTGTCTTAGTCCTGCTGACCTTCATTCCTCTTCTCTCTAGAGCATATCTCCACCTCTCCAGGGTCTCCTCAACCTGTTCCCTACTCTCACTACAAATCACAGTGTAATCCGCAAACATCATAGTCCATGGGGACTCCTGTCTGATCTAGTCTGTCAACCTGTCCATCACCACTGCAAATAAGAAAGGGCTCAGAGATAATCCTTGATGTAATCCCACTTCCACTTTGAATGCATCAGTTACTACTACCGCAGACCTCACCACTGTCACACTGTCCTTGTACATATCATGTACCACACTTACATACTTCTCTGCCACTCCCAAGTTCCTCATTCAATACCACAACTCCTCTCTAGGCAACCTGTCATATGCTTCCTCTAAGCTCTCAAAGATACACAATGCAACTCTTTCTGACCTCTATACTTCTTCATCAACATCCTCAGAGCAATCATCGCATCTGTAGTATTCTTTCCTTGCATGAACCCATACTGCTGCTCACTAAGCATCACCTCCCTCCTTAACCTGGCTTTCACTACTCATCCCCATAACTTCATGCTGTGGCTGCTCAGTTTTATCCCTCTGTGGTTACTACAGCTTTGCATATCACCTCTATTCTTAAAAAGTGGTACCAGTACACTTCTCCACTCCTTAGGCATCCTCTCACTTTCCAATATTTCATTAAACAACCTGGTTAAAAAACACTGCCATCTCAACTAAACACCTCCATGCTTCCACAGGTAAGACAGGTAAGAATTGTAAATCACTGTTTGAACAAAGCATTATTAGAGATATTGTACCCAACAAAGAGACCACTAGTTGTGGAGCCTGCAACCAATGTCAGTACATATTAAGGAATAACACCCTTGTTTTAGAAGGTATACTCTTTGAAATTAGATTGCAAAAGTGTAATTGTAGCATGAGAGGTGTTGTATACATTGGGATATGTGTTGGATGTGGGCATTACTATGTTGGTAAGACAGAAAGACTTTAAAAAAACGAATATATGAACATGTATACACTATACAGACAGCCAACACTATTAATGCCCTATTTAGACTCGGTACTGAATGCCCACATTTTTCTAAATTCAAATTTGATATTTTAGTGGTGGTCCCCAAGCACCCTAAAGGTGGTTGGTGGGAACTGAACTTAGAATTAGCTGAATTACAATGGCAAATGGAGGTTGAAGACAGTTAAGGCATGTGGCATCAACGATAATATCTCCTTATTACCAGTGCTTAAAAACAGGGCACTAAAATTATAAATTATTACAACACCACCTTATGTAAACATATATAATTTTGTTTTCCTGGTGCATCCCATCTATTATGGCTGTTTTATAATATAGTACATTTTATAACATATTTTATTAATATATTATACATATCAACATTGTGTTAACATTTTATTTGTATATCTTAACAGCATATGCTTCTTTTATTAGGTTTTCAGTTAACATTTCTAGTAATAGTTTATAGTAACATACTTTTTAAGTGATTTTTTTACTGTGTGTATTCAAATTTGTGTGTGATGTTTCTTGTAAAAAGTGGGTCACTTATTTGTTATGGGTGTAACAACCAGTTAATTGATTCAGTATAAAAGTAAGTTTCTGAAGTGTAATGTCTGTTCTGATGAAGTCCCCTTACTTGTTGTTGAGAAAGCGCTTAACAGTCTTTTTATTTTTTTGTGATTTAGTCAATAAACTCAGCTGTTCAAATGACTGGGATTTAAAGTTTTGCATTTTGGAAGCATGAATTCGACTTACAAGAGGTCTTTCTCTTTTTTAACAATACATAATTTCTTTCTTATCCTCAGTAGTCCACTATCATCTGTATGGCTCTTTTTTGGCCTATCAGTTTTTGTGATTTTTGGGGACTGCTACTTCCTTCTACAACAGGGGGGCTATCCTCCTCCTGAACCTGGCCTAGCCCCATTGTAGGAATATTTCCATGTCTTGAGGATTCTACACTGTAATTTTTTTCCATTCCTGGTACCAGTGCTTCTACCAGGATTGGGCATTTTTTTTATCCTGGGACTTGTGCACCCAACAAACTTATGTATTTTTCAACCTACTTCTGTCCATTACATATGTTATATAAAATACAGTCTATATATCAGTAATGTCCTGGTGAGATTTTGTGAGAAACAGGGTCCACCTTGTGAAGCTACTTACCAAGACTTGAGGATGAATTCAATTCCAGCAGTACTTCTATCCTTTTGCTTTATTTTATCATCTCTCCATTCGGACCCCCATTTATTGTCCCCTTTGGCAAAGAGATGTCCCTGCAGATTACCATATTAATAACACCCTAAGCTCTAAATCAGAAGAGAGAGATTTGGGCAGACAGGTTGACAGCAACCTTACTTTTGATCACCATGTCTCCATGGTTGTAAGGAAGGCCTTCTACGTCATTCACCTAATAAGCAAGGGCATAACTTCCAGAACAAAAGAGGTTTTAACCCCCCTGCGCTCTTCCTTCATCAGGCTAATAACAGAATACAATGCTCCTTTTAGTATGTACCTAAACAGGCACCTGCATCAACTGGAGAGACCTGAAAGGCTCCTCACAAAGAAAATTCAGGATCTTCAGCACATCGTATGTGGACGGACTGAAATCACTGTCACTATACTCTGTATCATATAGACAACTCAAAGGTGACCTGTGTCTTGCATACAGAACAACCTCTGATCCTCCTTTAATGGAAACGCTGCACATTCGTAAGTCAAATAGTACACAATTCACTCACTCTAAGGACCTTAACCTAGCATGTGACATCAACAGGACTTGCTGGAGAGGCAGATATGTCTCCCAGAGGTTGCCTCCCATTGGAATAAACTTCCAATACAGGTTAAACAGAGCCCCTCCTTAACCCTTTTAAGCAGAACCTGGAAGATTGGATGGAAAACTGCAAATTCATCCCAGGGGTTTCACCTGTGTCCCTCTTGGATAGGGGCAGTCATTGGTGATTTAGATCTGCTTATAACATAGACCATATCTCTAGACCCTTAGGAGAACAAGGGTTGAACTTGGCTAGGCTTGTAAGGCCCCAGGGCCATTTGCCTAGTAACCTCCTATGAACCTATAATATTGTTCTTACTGTTTATGTTTGTACTCCTTTATCCTTTCCTTCATGCTTGATTCTATATTCAGTTTAATTTTCTCTTCTGCACCGGTCTCCATTTCCCCATCACAAGTATATCCTAATACATTAAAACTCTGTTACTGTTTGAACCTCTGTCCTTATTGGCTCACCCTGAGTTTACCCTCACTCCACAAACACCTAGTGTGATCTCAAACTAGTGTAGGTCAGACAGATGCCACAACTTGGTCTAACTAGTACAGACACAAACAGTTAATATATTAAATCAAAAGGAATGCCCCATTTATTGGGTGATAGTAACAACCTCAAAGGAGTAATACTGGCTCATAAAAGCAATGTGGGTAAGTGGCATAGCTTTGACAGTATTATGAACATATTATTCTTCATTAGGATAGTGCAAATCTGGCAACTAGTTTGAGGAAGGGCGCGTGGTGTGTTAACAGCTTCCCAGTATGTGTGAATGTGTAACTTTCCTTAAAATGAGGGTGCAAGAAGTTCTGAAAAGATGGGAAAACAAACCAGAGAAGTACATCTCAGCCACATTTTGCTGCTGCCATTAATACATGCTTCGGGCGGTTTTAGCACAGGTGACGAAACTTGACCTGATAAAAAAAACTAGAGGTACGATGATACTGTGAACTAAAATGAAAGGTACAGTTTTTGTGGGTTAGAGATCAGGAACTGGCTATCAAAAAGGAAAGTTTGGAGTTGATGCTTTGATTACTACAATGCTTCCCTATAGCAAACAGAAGCGAAAAGTAGGTTTTGTCACTGATTATCTGATTGATCGAACATGGACGGAAGTATCATTGTCTTTTATACTCATCAAGTAATCAAATGCTTCAAAGAATTGATTTCAGTGATGGGTTGCAGCATTATTTCTTTTTAGACAATTTCTATGTCTTTTTGTTGAACTGAAAAGTAATTTAGAATGACTGAAATTATAGTTATTTTTTGCTCTGTGGCACCTAGGATGAATGTTCATGTCTCTCTCTCTTTTGTAACTGTTAAATTGCAAGCTCCAATTTTGCATACGCCTTACTTATCTCTTATTATATTTTTCACAATATAACCAAAATCTTTAACTAAATTTTATGCAGCAGCATCTCCATCTTAAGCAGCACATTTTTATTTGCTTCTTCACAACTTTTTAATTAATTAACAAGCATTACAAAAAGTAAGCATAAAATTGTGTAAACAGTACACTCTATAATCTTTAAAAGCAACACATTTATGTAAACATGCAATTAACACGCAACTAATAAACAAATACTGATTAGCAGGAAACAGTTTACATTCATATCGAAGGACAGTTTTGTCCATACATAAACTGTTGAATAATATCAGTTTCAAACTGATATTCAAACAGATAAATAATTTTGTTTTTATTGTATTTTATTTATCCTTTGTTGACCAGGTTAGTCTCACTAGGCTAGTGGCCTCTTCTCAGGGGAGACATGAGGTGGTATTTATACTACTGAAGGAAATTTGGCCAGTGTACTGGGGAACTTCCCCTTCTCTTTGGAGCTGCTAGATGGTGCCAGAAGGCTCCTATCACACCAAGGTAGAGCTGTTAAGGGAACTAGCAGCAGAGGAGATTAGAAAAACCGCAGGGAGTCTGGAGTCGGAAAATGAGAATCTGCAGAAAAGTTTGTTTGATATGGAGCTTCAGACTGTAATCAAAGATTTCGGTGTGGTGGATGTTACAAATGGGCAGAGTTTAGCTGTCTCTGTGGAGGAGGAAGCATGTCTGTTGAAGTGGTGCAGGTAACAGAACTGGTGTCAAGAGGGCTTGCAGATGATGTTCTCAAAAATAATTGAGCAGGATTATGCAGGGCACAGTTCTGCTCTTTCATGGGGTGAAATGGCAGATTACCATCCTCAGTACTTCTGAAAAAGTTTTGTGGAAAAGGAACCAGGTGATGTGGCAGAGAATGCAGCAATTAAAACTTACACACCAGTGACAGAAAGTAAAAGAAGAAGGCAGCAACAAACTGAGGAGGAGTCTGGTTTTGTGGCAGCAGGTAATACAGTAACTAAAACACAGGCAGCAGTGGCAACAGGCAAAAAGGAGAGCAGCAACAAACTGTAAGTAAATCTGTTTTTAAAAGAAGAGAAGACCATCTGTGACAATAAGAACAAAAAATGACACTGTACTAGACTGATATTATGTATGAGGCAATTTGGTAACTGCTCTATGTTTTAAAGCTCAAGAAATTTGGTCTTTTCTACATATTAAGTCAGAGACTTTTTATAATTTAACATTTGGAACTAACACTTGAAACTGATAAACTGATGAAATTTCTGGAACTGTGTATCAAAAAGAAGGGCACAATTAAAAAATATTACTTTGAAGTTTAGAACAGATGAAATGGAAGAAGATGCTAAAAATGCTTGTAAGGTCTGTCTCTAACCATTACTAATGTTGTGAAAGTTAGAGATGAGAGAAACTTCTGGAATGGAGGGAAGAATTTGGAAGCTGTTTTGAAATGTGAAAAAAAAAATGGTGAAAAACTTGCTAAGTGTTATTTTTGTGTCTGGTCATACAAGGACATTAAGACAAGCTGGCTAGCCTAAATTATTTTTCTTTTGTGTGGACTTTATTTATTTAGTTAATGATTGTGACAAGGTACAATGTAACCAGTGCTGGGAGAAAGGACATGCATTAAGAAGGTATGTGCAGGTTGTGTAAAAAAAAGAAATAGTTATGGATAGATTGTCAAGAGCAAACAGTAAATAATAAAAACAATGGGGAAATGAAAGAAAACATACATGGGGAATAACAACAAGACGTCAGGGAAAGGATGAACTATATGAGGAAGAAGCTGTAAAAGAAGGAAAAATATGGAGAGGAAAAATGAGAGAGTGCATGCAGGCAGAGAGGAATTGATATTAATTTTTTTGAAGCTCTAGCCAGTGGAAAAAAAGTGATTTTGAGGATCAAAGATTATAAACTCAGGAAAAATACTCAGTTGGGAAATGAGTAAAAATAAAAAAAAGAAAATTTAAAAATATTTTCACTACACTTAAAAAGAAAGAAAAGCAACAATTTTAGTGCAAACCATAAATGTGAACACTATTACCAATACTGCACGGAGGATAGTGATATTGGAATGGTGTGCTTATTGTGATGTGGTTGTTATTCTGTTAGAGGATGTAAGCTTCCTGGTAAGTGAAGAAAGACTGCAAACAGAAAAATTGTGGGGGTGGAAATATAATACGGAACTTAAGAAGTGAATATTGTTCTCGAGTGGCAGTGTTATGTAAAAATCATTGAAAATACTAGATATACCATTGGTAAGGATGGGAAAGATAACTGTTGTTGATGTTAGGTACAGAGAACATTTTATAGAATTATAGTATTATATGCATATATAACTAGCAAGGAAAGGGAGAATCTGATTCATCAGATATTTGACTACATGATGGATAACATGAGCATTATAATTGCAGGAGACTTAAATCATGTTTTAAGGAGAAAATGTAAAAAAGGGAAAAATGGAAAAATACAGGAAGTGATAAAATGTGGTAAATTAGCTGCGTGGAACAAAAGTCAATGGACTTACAGAGTGGTGATACTTGGATCTGGATATGATTATTTTGTATTATCAAAAGGCTTGGTAATAGCAGATGGAGATAGTTGTGATGGGTTTTCAGACCATTTAGCAATATGGATGAAGGTGAAAGAAGGGAATAAAAGCATAAATGAGAAATTATGTGATGAAATTGGAGAGTGGGAAGTACTGTAGTTATCTAAGCATCACATAATCATTAACAGCTTCTATAACAAAAAACAGTCTGAATGGTGGATTGAATTTAAAGAGAAGTATAAAACTTTTTTTTCCAATGGCAGAATGATGTAAGAAAGGAAGAGAAAGTCAAGTTTAGAAAACCGTATAGCAATGCATTCGAAAATTTAGACAATAATGCAAAACATTATTATGATATGAAAAAAGAAATATATAAAAGAAATTGAGAAAAAATTAAGGCATTACTGTTTAGGGAGAGATATTTAACAAGGTTTTCAAGCTCATTGTTTTGTACTGAAATTTAAATTCTCAGTAGCAAGGCCACCTAAACATCATTCTAAAACCAAGCTTCAAGCATTTATAGTTACCTCTGCCCCAAAGTCGTTCCTGTCAGTACCATGGACCAGTACTTCCCCAGAACTTTTTTAGCCAGCCAGATATCTTGAGACAGTTTAGAACTCATGCTGTCTGACAATCATCTATTACTCAAACAGGATAACACACTGTGTGAGAGATGTACATATATAATATCCTTGGAGGCAAAAATCTCATACACAGTAAACTCAGACACCAACATTTTCAGCAGTACATCACATATCAGACCTCTCCAAGACCATCATATGCTGAATTTCTAAAGACTGATTTACCTATACTTCAGAGACCTCCAAAATACAACATATGCAGAAAGCACACACAGCATATTAAGTCTACTTCCTCACAAAGCATAAGGAGTACCAAAGCCACATCTGTTCAGCCTATAAGGCAGGCATCGACCCAACAAAACGTTCTCATTATAGGTGACTCCACTGTAAGACATACAGATATGCATCTTACCAGGGTGACCAAGGAAAGAGTGATGCTTAGGTGTTTGTCTGGTGCAAAGATCCATCAGATCATACATGCACACAAGTCTTTGAACAAGTATCAGTGTGATTCTGTCATACTTCATGCAGGTGCTTGTGTTAAGTACTGTCCTCTAGATTGCATAGCTAGATAGGTAGGGGGTTCTAATCTCACAGCAGTCAACTTGTGTGTGTTTGTGTGTGTATGAATTTGTGCAAATATGATCTTTACTGCTCCCCATGATACAGTAGTAGCATGGAGTTAAGTTTGACATACCTGCCTGGACTATATGAAGAGAGACATCATGGAGCTCTTAGAATGTGTGTCCCAGGCTGGTACGAGTCTAGCATTGAGCAGCATTTTATCTTCTCTAAGGATGATGTCACAATATGAACAGATGACTGACTTTAATAATTGGCTTAGTTTCTGATGTCATTCTAAGAAGGTGCAATATTTGTTAGCATGGAAACAAGTGGTCACAGACCACGTTGCTTTGCCAGGTATTGTCTGTGCCTCTCTGCTCTAGGCTTTTGAATAGTAGCTAAAACATTGTCCTTCCCCAAAGTACCTTTTTTAGGCAATGCCAAACTAAAAGTATTTCTGACATAGCAAATCAATACCAAGAAAATCTGAAGGTGTTACTGCTCAATGCTAGATTCTACACAAAAGACTCCATGCTTTACAAGCTCTCCTTACCCTACAGAATGTTAACATCTGTGCAGTGAATGTGACATGGTTTAAAGCCACACAGAGCACACCGGCAGTGCAGAGCTATGATGTTTTCCACACATCTAGGCCAGACAGTGACTAAAGGTGGAGTGTCTGGATTTACATTAAAAATAAGTATACTTCAAGGCTGGTCAAGCAAAACAATGCACATGAGCTTCTCCATATTCAAATTACCATAGAGAAAATACAATACCACTTCCTTGCAAGTTATAGGTCCCCGTCTATAACCCAGAAAACCCATAACATGTATTTCAGCTTATTAAAAACACTCACCATCCAACATAATACCATATTCATGGGTCACTTTAATTACCCGACTATTAACTGGGAATCATATACGACACCAAATGTATAGACACAGAGATTCCTGGATCTTGTAAACACAAACTCCCTGGAGCAGATTGTCAATACACCAACCAAGGATGGAAACATACTGGATATAATTCTCTGTAATATAGGAGAGTCTTGCACACCCCCTAGTGTAAGTTCATAGGAAATTACTAGGCTACTGACCTGAAGGTCCTTACAAGCCTAGCGGCTTAAGCCCAATTGACTACTAGGTGGGAGATACTGGTTGTGCCTTTCTAGCACTTAGTACCCATGTCTAGGAGAGTAGTAGAGACAATTCCCAGCAGAAATTTACAGTTTCCCATCCAGTCATCCAGGTTGCACTTAAAAAGGGTCATAGAGATGATTTGCTTTACACGAATAGGCATCCTATTCTAGAGGAGTGGCAACATCTGAGAGATGTATCTGTCTCTCCAACAAGTCCTGTTTATGTCACAAGCCAGATTTAGGCCCCTGGAGTGAGTGACCCTAATCCCATTTAACTTTTGTATGTGTAGCATTTCCATTAGTGTGGGTTGGAGATAACCCTATAGGCTGACACAAGTCACCCCTGAGTAGTCTATACTCTACTGAACACAGTGACAGTGATTTCAGTATGTCCATATAGGACATGTGCTGAAGACCCTGGATTTTCTTGGTTAGAAAGCATTGAGGTCTCTCAAGCTACTGCAGATCTCTGATAAGGTACATACCAAAGGGACATTATACTCAATAATGTGCCTGATGAGGGACAAGTACAGTGTGATTATGACTTTTTTCCCTTGAGGCGATGCCTTTGCTAATCAGATGAGCGACATAGAATGCCTTTCTCACCACAGTGGCTACATGATGTTCAAAGTTGAGGTCACAGTCCACTTGTGTTTCCACATCTCTTACCTCTGAATTTGTGCTTAGGGTGCTGTTATTTGCTAGCATGTAGGGACACTGTTTTTACCAAATGGAATGATGATGCATTTTTTAGCATTCAGTGTAAGCACATGACTTTGACACCAATCATTTGTCTGAGTAAGCCCTTTTTGGTGGAGTCTGAAATAGTCAGGGGATTTGATGATTGCACCCAATTTGAAGTCATCAGAAAACTTGGTTAGCTACAGCCCTCTATTTTGGCCCAGACTTCAGAAAAGTAAATACCAAATAAGAGCGGGCCAAGCACTGATACTTGACTCCACTAGTGACTAATCTACTTGTTGAGGTAGAGTCTCCCACTTTGTCTGTTTGGTCTGTGAGCCAGTTTGTGACCCACCTGATAACATAGGTGTTGATTTCCAATTTTTTTAATTTCTCCAAGTCTTTTGAGTTTCTAATACCATGACTGGAATGGACTCCATTCCTAAGTCAAAGTACGATTAAAGTTCATGAAATTAGTATTGTTACAATTTTTGATGTCAGCCAGAAGTGCTCTTCGCAGCACCCACAATGTGCCCAGTAATGACTCCTCCTACAATTCATACAGGTTACATGCATTGGTAACATATCTAAATATGATTGTAGATTCTTTTTATAAAACCCGTTGCTCCTACCACTATTGGAACTGTCTGGGTATCTTTCTTCAACATTGCTCTGGTTTCCACCTGTAAATCCTGATATTTTATGACTTTGTCTCTCTCTCGCTGTACACAAGACAATGTAGTCAATGGGTGCAGTGGTTTCAGTGATCAATGCTACTTATCTTCTTTTCATGAACCACTATATCTGGTTTTCTAGCATATGTCTTTTGAACAGTTGGTAATGGGTGATCTCATGTGATGTAGACCATAATTTTCTAAGACGCTTTGTGGCTCATGTTTCCAGTGTTTTTCAGCCATGTCAGTACCATAATATTTGCACAATCCCCAGTGTAACAGTCTTGCCACATTATTATTATTATTCCTTTCAGTACGCAGTCCTTCTGCAATTCGTATGTCATAATCAGCAACAAGGTCAGCAACTGTTTCCAATTCTCTTTTACACAACCTACATTTGTCTGTTTCTCCCACATGTTGAATGAACTTTGTAAACCAACATGTACATAGCCCATTATCGTGGGCCACCAGTATTAACCTTTCATCTCTTGGTTTGAATTCACCTCTCCTTAACCAATCCTGTATTCGACACTGATCAACATGAGGTTCTTCTAGAAGTTTTCTATACTTGCAAATATATTTATGCATTTTCTACATTTCTTGCCTACTCATCTGGCCCTTCACCTTATATTCCTTATTTTGTTTTTTGGCACATTCAGTTGCTGCCTGATTGTTATCAACTTCTGGTTTGATTTCCATTTCTGCTTGATGCCGATATGCTTCTGCTAGATTAAGCAGAGAAGTCATCTTAGATTTATTCTCCTCATGTTTCAAAACATTCACTACGTTTGGGTCTTGTGAGGTCAACAGATGTGTGAAGTCCCACGACTGCAGATCTATACATGTAATCAGTTCTGAAGAAGCCCCATCCCTCCTTTGGAATGAGAAATATAGAATCTTGGTTTGCACTGATTTTTATAAATCATTTGGTGAGCATGAAACATCCTTCTCGTTTTCCTTTCTAATCTATCCAACATGTTTTGGAGCCAGTCAATCACTCCAAAACTAAGTTAGAACAGAAAGAGCAAATTGGTTTCTAACTTGAATTTTGTTCCTAGATGTCAATGCTATTTTCAGGATTAATTCAAGTCTACTAAAGTATTCCTTACTAAGTTTTATTTGCATTTGTTCATGTTTTATTGCTGATCCTTCATCATTTCCCAAATATTTATACACTACCTCTTGCTCAAGTTCTTTTATATCACATTCTTGTCCCAAACTGATGTTTTCTTTGTGCTGCAGTTTTTATTTACTATTTATTTATATTTATTGACATTTCTTGGCCAGGAAAGTCCACTGGGTCAGATAACCCATTTTCAGTGGAGACCCGGGGAGAAAAGCTCCATATAATATTTACAGTTTTAGCAAGACAGTAAATACTTACAGTTTTAACATGCTAGTTACATTTGTTTTAGGAAACATACACATTTGAAGGTTATATTTGTTACAGGAAACATACCTTTTTGAGTGAATAGAACTCTTACAGTATATAATATAATATGACATAGTAAAGTTAGTATGCATAAGGTTACCTGTGTACAAGATAAATTTGGCTGTTTTGAGTTTTTTTTTTTGGACTTTGCCATGTGGGTTTCTTATTTTTGTTTAGTTGGAAGAAAGCAATTCTAGGGTAGTTTATTGGTTTTGCAGGAACAATTAGGGTTATTCAGATAGTAGCTTTTCAAAGCTAACAAAGTTTTTGAGACATTCAATTTGAGTTATGTGGGAGGATAGGGAACTCCAAAGTTTGGCAATACAGTGGGAGTTTGTAGTTTGTCCAGCTCTTTTGTTTGGTTTGGTCACATTTATAAGCATTTTGTTGGAAGATCTGAGGGTTCGTGTTGGGGTGTATGTGTGAAGAGTGGAGCAGAGTGCAGGGCAGGAGTTGGGTTGGAAAATAAACTTATGTGCAAGAGTTAGCTGGGTATAGGTGAAGTAGTCAGAAAATTCAAGCCAATTTAATTCTGAGATGGCAAGGCAGTGGTGAGTACGGTTTGGTTTACCTGAGGCGAATTTAGCCATTTTGTTATAGCAGGACTGCATTTTATTGCTAAGTGATGAGTGTAGGTTTGTAAAAATAGTACTGCCGTACAATAGGAAAGGGCTGAGTAGGCTACTGGCCAGTTTAACTTTTGTATGGTTGTCCAGGTAAAGATTGTGATGGTATAGTTTTCCTAGTTTTAAATTAGTTTTCTTTATAGTATTAAGAATATGTTATTCAAAGGTGAGCTCATTATCAGTAGTTATACCTAGTAATTTTGCTGTGTTTATGATTTCAATTTCTGTGTTGTCTAGAGAGAGGATCCTGAATTGTATATCTGGTTGTTTTGTGGAGAAAAGTAATAGTTGGTTTATTTGGGGGTTTAACAGCAGTTGTGCATTATTTAGCCAGGTTTCTATGGTTGAGAAGACCTTTTGAGTGGTTGTCAGGAGATCTGAGAAATTATTGGCAGTAGTGATGATTGTAGAATCATCTGCATAGTGGATCAGGCTACTTAGTTGGGTGGCTTTATGGAGATCGTTGATGAATGTGTTTAAGAGAAGGGGCCCTAGTATTGATCCCTCTGGAACTCCAATATTATTTATCTGATAGTCGAATTGTTGGTTGTGCCATTTGACTGATTGTTCCCTGTTGTTTAGATAAGAGGAAAATCAAGTGAGAGATGTGGGAGAGCAGCCTAGTTTAGATAGTTGGTTTATGAGTTTAGTATGGGATACAGTATCAAAAGCTTTTGATAAGTCTAGTAAGATAACTGAAGTGGGGTGTCCGGTGTCAATGGATTAGTAAACAGTATCAGAGAAAGATAGTAGTGCTGTGGTGGCGCTATGGTTAGGGCGGAAACCATGTTGTATTGGGGCAATGAGGTAATTGGGGAATAGGTAATTAAGAAGCTGAATTTGTACACATTTTTCTAGTATTTTTAATAGTGGAGAGAGTATGAAGATCGGTTGATAATTAGAGAGGTCATGGGAGTTTCCACCTTTATGAAGTGGAGTAATTATGGATTTTTTTCTATAGGAGGAGGACATAGCATTCAGAAATGGACTGATTTATAAGAATGCTAATAGGGTATGCAATTGTTTTTGCTGACAGTTGTAGATATTCGGGGGGGTAAGCTATCAGCAGACAGAGAGCAGGGTTGTAGTTTGGATAGGAGTTTGAATACAAGAGAGGTGGGAACTGACTGAATAGTAAAGGAGGGAGTTGAGTACATGCTATTTGTGTTGTCTGAGGAGGGGATTGCTGTTTAGCAGTGTTGGACAATTCTTGTTGTGGGAATTTGGGTTAGGTGGTGGGTCTTTGATTAACTTTTGGATGGTAGTAATGAAATGGGTATTGAATTGATGAGCAATCTGTTGTGGATTTTTTCAGGTGAAGGGGAAGGATTTTGTAGGTTACCTGGATTAAGTAGAAAGGAGACAGATTTCCAGAATTTTTGGGGGTTATTGTGTAGGGAGGATAGTTTAGAGGAATAGTAGGATTCTTTGTTGTCCTGTATGACTAGTTCTTTTGTCTTATTTCGAAGTTGTTTGAATTCTAGTTCATTTTGTTTTGTTGTTCTGCCATTGTTTCCAACCTTGGTCTCTTTGACGGAGAGTTTGTTTGGTCATTTTTGTTAGCCAGAGGTCATGGTTAACTTTTGTTCTTTTGATTCGTATAGGTGCTAGACTATGTAGGGTATCCAAAAAAGTGTTATTAAAATAGTTAACGGCATCATCTAAGGAAAGTTTGTGTAATGGAGTCTAGTTGTTTGCTTTCAGAGTGCTTATAAATATGTCTTGGTTAAAGTGGGTGAGATTTCTGGAAGTTCTATAGGAATGTGTTTTTACTATTTGAGCATGTGTTTGATGGGTATATGCTGGGAGGTGGTCACTTAGTATGTTAGGTAGGGTGCCTGAGTCTGAATAAGTTTGAGGATGTGACACTAGTATCCAGTCTATGTTGTTTCTGAGGGAGTGGATAGGCCATGGGTAGGGGTGGTGATGAGCTGTGTAAAGCTATGTAAATTTATACTATTGGTTGGGGAGGTGGAAGTTAGACCTTGCCAGTTAATGTTGGTGACACCTAGGATAATGGTTTCTTGTGAAATATTTTGATTTATCCATGATAGGAGGTCTTCTAGAATAGGAATATTCTAGCTTGGGGGAATGTAGAGTACAATTATGCAAAGGCATTAGTTATTATTGATATGAAGTGATGTGATTAGGAGTTCAGTATTGCCAAAGAAAGAAATTGGTTTGGGATAGGTTGTAATGGTTAGAGAGGTTTGATAAATTATTGCTATGCCACCTCCCTTTTTATTAAGTCTATCTTATTGAAGGATACTATACCCTGGTGGGGTAATTTCAATATCTGCAATGTGTGGTTTTAGCCATGTTTCAGTTACTGCCACAATGTCTGGGGTGTGATTAGATAGCCAGACATTAAACTCAGTGACTTTGTTGCAGATACTACAAGTATTTATTGTTATTAAATGAAGATATTGGTTATTTGAGGGAAGAGTGTGTGTTGGTGTGTTGCTTGGGCCGGGGTTTGGATGGATGTCTCCACATTTTTGTAGGGAGAGCAGAAGATGGATTGTAGTATAAGGATGGTTGCTTTTTGAGCTGGGTTTAGGGAGACATGTATGACATAGTTTTACTTTAAAAATGTTAGGGGATAGATGTATTTTGGCTGTATACTGGATATAGCTTACAAGTAAAGAGGGGGAAATGTTGGAGTAGCTAGGTAAGCTGTTGTGTGGTGGTAAGGTTTGAGTAGTGGATGTTGGTGGTGCTGTGTAAGTGGAGGTGTATGTAGTAGTGGAGTAGAGTACTAAGAGTAAGAAAGTAGTATGTGTTATAATCAGAAGTGAGAGTGTTAATTTCGATATTGGTATGTTGTAGGGAGCCATTATGATAAACCTAAGGGTAGTGTGAAGGAGGTAAGAGCAGGGGAGTGGTTAGGGATGAAGAAGAATGTAGGGGGATGGGGTGTGGGGCTATTGGTTGGAGCAGTAGTGGGAGGGGTGAAGTATAAATTTAGTTAAAGCAAGGGTGGGTGGGAATGGGGGTAGGGTAAGGGCGCAAAGTGAGCCTGAAGCGGAGGGCGAACGGAGAGGGATGCACAGACTTTTGCAGACCATAAAAAACAAATAATTGCAGAAGAAATCTCCAGAGTAGAGATGTGCTATGCAGGTAATAAGAGTGAATGATATTACCTAACTAGAAAATGTAGATTTCACAAAAATGTAAGTTCCTTGGGATTGGGAGAAGTAACACTTCTAGAACGTAGACCTGTAATTTTCTTAGGTATTGCTGGGATTTATTATCAGGGAAAATAGATGAGAGAAATAGGGGGAGAGAGAGATATTACTGGTGATAGGCAGTGGCCAGAAGCCATGTCTTAAGTAAATGTTTGCAGTACTGAAGAGAATAGACACAAAGGTGTTAAGAGTGCAGGCATGTGTGGGAGAAAGAGAGAGCATTATAGAGATGGGAGCCTAGTTAAGAAGGGGGGACAGAGGCTTCTACTGAAAGACTATCTATCCAATTTACAATAGGACAACAAAAAAGCTAGACATACACTGAATTTAGCAGTGGTGCTTTGTTGGCTTGCCAGAGTGTAGATCGAGAGCCCGGGCACAGTACATACAATTCACACAGTACTCAGGAGTTGGACTCACTGGAGGATGGTGTGGTTGGCTAGTGTTTGAGTGATATGGAAGATAGTCCTTGAATATAATATGCTTTAAGCAGACTTGGAGTTGCATCAAATAATATAACCTTATAAGGGTTTACCAGCGTGTATGCAGCTAGCAACACTAACTATATCTGATGCCTCACTTATGTGAGCTGGACACCAATTCCATGGTCTCCATGCCTACACGGTACCACATGTAACAGTATAACAAAACATACTATTCATTAGTGGTTTAATTAGCAAAAATGCCTATATATAGCACTTCAGAGTAAGCAGCAATATTTAGCTCTAAGTGTAATAGCTACAGTTCAAACATCGAAACATTTGAATAGAATGACTGTGCTACAACCGTATTTTACATCACATGACTAAATTGGTATATAACAATCCCATTCAGTACAATTATAACAGATGCAGTCAGAACATTTGAAATAGGTGCTATAGTTCCACTATTTCTAATTAAACCATGTATCAAACAACAGCAAACTTAGTGCAGGAGCACGCTGCAGACAAAAATGCTCCGTTGGGTAGGAAGGTGCGTTTTCAAAGATGGCGCCAATTGTGGACCAGGGAATATAAAAACCTGGGATGGAAGCCAATTAGAGAGGGAATATTAAAGAGGGGGGAGGGGAGTTAGTAACAAGAAATGAAGTAGAAGAGGTAAGCTAGTCCCCACCAACTTTCGGAGACCATAAAAAAAAACAAAAATTGCAGAATAAAATGGGATGCACAGACTTTTGGAGACCGTAAAAAAACAAATAATTGCTGAAGAAATCTCCAGAGTAGAGATGTGCTATGCAGGTAATAAGAGTGAATGATATTTTCTAACTAGAAAATGTAGATTTCACAGAAATGTAGTTCTTTGGGATTGGAAGCACTAACGCTTCTAGAAATTAGACCTGTAATTTTCTTAGGTATTGCTGGGATTTATTATCAGGGAAAATAGATGAGAGATATAGGGGGGAGAGGTAGAGATTTTTCTGGTGCTAGGCAGTGGCCAGAAACTGTGTCTTAAGTAAATGTTTGCAGTACTGAAGAGAATAGGCACAAAGGTGTTTAGACTGCAAGAGTGTATGGGAGAAAGAGAGAGCATTATAGAGATGGGAGCCTAGTTAATGGGGGGAACAGAGGCTTGTACTGCAGTGTAATTCCAGGGAACCATAGGACAACAAAAAAGCTAGACATACAGTGAATTTAGCAGTGGTGCTTTGTTGGCTTGCCAGAGTGTAGATGGGGAGCCCGGATGCAGTACATACAATTCACACAGTACTCAGGAGTTAGACTCACTGGAGGATGGTGTGGTTGTGGTCTATGAGGGAGGGCAAACTGAATTTAGCAGTAGTGCTTTGTTGGCTTGCTGGAGTGTAGATGAGGAGCCCGGATGCAGTACATACAATTCACACAGTACTCAGGAGTTGGACTCACTAGAGGATGGTGTGGTTGTGGTGGTCTTTGAGGGAGGGCAATGTGGGAGCACGCTGCAGACAGAAATGCTTCATTGGGTAGGAAGGTGCATTTTCCTGCTTTAAATGTTGCTTTTGCACATTTATTAAGCCCAAATGACATTCTTATATCATCTGAAAAGGTTTTGACAACTTGCAGCTGATTTTCAACTGGGCAAGTTTGTCAGTGATGCCTGAGTAGAGCATTGTGTCAAAGGTCTTGGACAAGTTAAGGTAGACTGTATGAACAGTTTTGTCTTTGCCCATGGCACTGATCACTTTTTTGAAGAAGTCCACCAGGTTAAACAGGCTTGACCTGCCCTTGACAAAACCAAGTTGGGTCGGATCAAGAGTTTGGAAGTCACCTATATCCTTGTTTATGAGGTCCATGGTGATATATATGTTCCATTGCCTTGCAGATGAGGCTGGTTAAATTTATGGGTTTATAGTTGCCTGGGTCTATGTCTGTACCACCTTTGTGAAGGGAGATAACAGTGGCTGTTTTCCACTCACTGGAGACAGCCAGTCCTCAGGTTGTGATTATAAAGGGTGCCCAATGGAGCAGCTAGCTCACATTTTAATACATTTAGAATGCAGCCCAGAATGCCCTGTTGTCCCATAGAGACTGTCTTCTTGGCTTTGGAGAGTGCATTGATGACTTGTTCCTTGGAGATGTGGGGCAGAAGAGATGATGCTGATATGGTTTGTGACATATTTGGAGGGGAAAGAGGTGTGAAATTTTCCCCAAACCTGTCTGCAAGCAGGTTTTCTATTTTATTTTCA
This sequence comes from Protopterus annectens, assembly GCF_019279795.1. Lineage (NCBI taxonomy): Eukaryota > Metazoa > Chordata > Ceratodontiformes > Protopteridae > Protopterus > Protopterus annectens. Next base: position 427,785,962 of record NC_056747.1, on the reverse strand, counting down.
GGCTCCATGTGTGTGATACCAGCCACAGCCATTTTAGCACACATCTGGGTCATACCTTTTAGGTTGTGGATGTATCTAAAGAAAGCATTGTGGTTCTCCTTGGCTATGGTCGCTAGGTTTTTTTCATAATTGATCTTTGAGCAATGTCTTATGTATAATGTCTTCTAGGGTAAGTTCAGACCACAGAATGGTCTCCTTTGAAGTATAAATAAAACCTAGAACCCCCGCTAGCCCTGGAATATTCAGAAACTCCTCCAAGGCTAACTTCTTTTACTAATTGATAACCTAACAAAATGTCAAGCCCCTATAAACCCCGAGAACACTGCTGCTTACAAGAACTGTTCATGGAAACCCTATACAACCATGTTACTAGCTGCATAGAGGTATTTGTACCTACCAGGAATAAGTACAGAACTAATTCAAAAAAATATGCTGCCCTGGTGGAATCACAACACCAATAGGCTGTATAACAGAAGGCAAAAATTAGGAGTTACAGCACTCAGCAGGATAAAAGCACTCTCAAACTAAACAAACAACTCAGAAGATAAAGTCTATTAAAGCCACATTTGAGGTATATTGGTAGTCCAAGGCCAAAGAAAGCCACAAGGCATTCTTTAGCTATGTCCACAACCTCAAAGGCAATACACAATTGTGTGCAGAGCTCATTGTTAATGGAGCCACCTATACTGAGCTAGAAGATATAGCAAACCTACTGGCTGACAAATTCATGTCCAACTTTACCCCTTTCTCCCTCTCAACCTTCCCTAAGAAAACACCATCAAATATAACTCCCCCAGCTATCACTAGGGAACAGGTCCTTAATGTTCTCTCCAAGGCCAAGAACACTGCATCATTGGGCCCAGACAATATCCTAGCATGCCTTCTAAACAGCATGAAACTTGACCTATCTGGCTGTCTGGAATTGCTATTTAACTGTAGCCGCCAAAAAGGGCTTCATGCCTCACAAATGGAGAATAGCAATAGTTGTCCCTTTGTGCAAAGGTGGGCCATCTGCAGACCCTGAAACTACAGACCCACTAGCCTAAAATGCAAAGCCATGGAAAAATTATCCTGGAACTGATCAATAATGACATAAGAAACTCCAGACACTGGACCCAACCCAATTTGGTTTCATCAAGGGCAGGTCATGCCTACTCAGCCTGGTGGACTTCTTTGTGAAGGTCACCAAAGCAAAGGATGAAGGCAAAATGTTTCACACTGCCTACCTTGACCTGGCCAAGGCATGTGACAATACCCCATTCAAGCATTTTTGACAAATTCAGGAGGTTAAGTACAAGCCGTTATGTCACCCAATGGATAGTCAGCTGGCTCAGAGACAAGACCTAGGAAGTTAGATTTCTACAGAGAGGCCTGTCACAAGCAGACTCCCTCAGGGACTGGTCCTTGTACTGCTCCCTTTTGGCATTTACTTCTCTAAAGTCAAGACCAATGTCAATGACCTCTACACTGCTAAAGCTGCAGATGATATCTAATTAGGAGTGGTCATAGTATCCCCATCAACATAAATGTTCTCCAGGAATGGCTGACACAGACAAATAAGTGGTGTCAGAGTCACAAATTAAAACTAATTGCCAAGAAATGCATAATAGTATCCTTCTGGATAGTGACAGCACACCCTTAAGATTTGATCCAGTAGTCAGGAACATGGGGACACACATAGCAATCTAGCCTTTGACTATCATGTGTCTACAGTAGTGAGGAAATCATTCTATGTTGTGCAACTTATAAACAAAGGTATGGCATCAAGGTCCAAGGAATCATTGTTCCACTGTATTTGTCATTCATCAGACCTACCATTGAGTGCAATGCTGTCTTTGGTATGTACCTAATCAGGCATGTCCAACAAATGGAATGTCCACAGAAGTTCCTCACTAAAAAAATACAGGGCATAAGTAACTTGTCCTATGCAGACTTTCTCAAGACCCTCTCCCTGTGTTCTGTCTCCTACAGGGTATTGAGGGGAGATCTATGCCTGGCATACAAAGCATTGTCAGACCCCACTGTGATTGACCTCCTGCATCGCTGCAAAACAGACATCACCAGAATTACCTGCTCTAAAGACTTCAACCTTGCCTGTGATCTAAATAGGACCTGCTTCAGAGATATATGCATCCCACAGATTACCCCTTCTCTGGATCAGGCTTCCCATCCATATGAAGCAGATTTCCTTGCTAACCCAATTCTTGTAACTGGACAATTGGATAGGGAACAGGAAATTCATTCCTGGTTTGGAACCTACATCTCTAATGGACATAGGCAGCCTGTAAATGGTTCATCAGCCAGGCACCTGCTTGTAAACTTATCAAGAGTACCAGAACTTGTCAGAGATTTGGGATGCATGGCTAGGGTTAAAAAGTCCCTTGTGATTGTTAGTCTAGTAAACACCTATGAGGAGTACCTCCCCGGATGAGATGAAGAGAAACATCATGGTCCTACTCATAGGTTCATAAGTGTTTACTAGGCTAACAACCACAGTTACAGACATATAAGTCTGACCAGCCTTATATGCAAAGCCATGGAAAGACTTATCATGTAATTAATTAAACAGGACACAGGGAACCTACAAACACTGGCCCATCTCAGTTTGGATTCATCAGGAGCAGGTCATGCCTATGCAACCTGGTAGAATTGTTTTGAAAAGGTCACCAAAGCACTGGAAGAAATAAAAACACTACACACCACATACCTCAACCAAGCCAAAGCTTTTGACAGAATTCCCCACTCAGGCATAGAAGAAAAGCTAAATGAACTGGGAATAAACCCCCTATATCATCTGCTGGATTGCCAGCTAGCTCACAGACAGGATGCATATAATCAAAATAGGGGAAGTTACCTCCACAAAGAGACCAGTCACCAGTGGAGTCACCTAGAGTTCTGTGACAGGACCTCTCCTGTTTGGCATCTAATTTTCTGAGGTAAAAGTCAATAGCAAAGGGCTCTGGCTAACTATGTTTGTAGATGACTGCAAGCTAAGAGCAGTCAATGAATCCTCAAATGACTAATCATCCTGCAGGTAGGTTTGTCTCAAATAAATAACTGGTGTCAAAATCACTGTCTGAAACTAAATGCCAAAAAAATGCATTATCGTTTCCTTTTGGAAGTCATCTATGCCAGGGAACTACCACACTGACAATACTTCCCTAACAGTTAACCCAGTTGTTTGGTATTTGGGAATTTACATGGACAGTGGTCTAACTTTTGACAAACATGTGTCTGTTGTAAGAAAATCCTTTTATATTTATATATGACCTATAAACAAAGAGAATGTGTGAAGATCTAGGGATGTCATTCCCCCCTTTATTCAGCCCTCATTAGGCCAGTTGTTAAATATAATGCCCCCTATGACATATGTCTGTCCAGACACATGCAATAATTGGAACAACCACAGAGATACCTTACTAAAAGGATACAAGGCCTAAACAATATGTCCTACATCGACTGACTCGGAGCCTTTTCACTATACTTGGTATCCTACAGACTGCTAAGAGGTGAACAGAGTTTGGCATACAAGACATCCTCCAACCCATTACAGATGAATTTACTGCACATCAATAAGTCAAATGGCATCAGAAATACTTGTTCTAGGATCTATACCTCTTCTGCAACATTAACAGAATAATTTGGAGGGACAGGTATATTTTGCAGAAGATACTGCTGCTGTGGAACAGACTCCCCATCCACATAAAACAAAGTTCATCCCTGTCCCTTTTCAAGTGTAACTTAAATCTAGGGGCAGGAAATAAAAAATTTACTCTGCACTGCCCTATGTACTATTAATGGACAGAGGCAGCTCCTAAATGATTTATCCCATGTAGGTCCCCTCAAATTATCTATAGTATGGTCCCAGTTATTGTTATTAGGGATAATGTATAATTATAGACCATGGGATGGGTAAAGCTAATCTGTAACTACATGAGATGGGTTGTTTCGAGCACAAAACAGGAACTTGGCTAGCCTTAAAATGGCCCACAAGGCAGCTAGCCTAGAACTTACATAAGAACCTATCAACAAGGGTGAAGTGATGAGGTATTTGGGAAAAACAGTAAAGGAAAGAAGGATCTTAGTATAATGAGGGACATGAAAAATGCAAAAGAAGAGGTAAAAAGAACTCAAGAGCAAATAATGAGTACTGCAGAACAGCATGTGGAAAATAAGTATAAAAGAAGGAAAATAAGAGAGAACGGAAAGTAAAAATAAATCCAGAATGAGCGATTTAAGGATTCGAAAAAGAAATTTCTGTTGTTGAACTGGATAATGTACTTTAGGAAAACAAATGTTGATTCAGCATCTGGCCCAGATGGTATAGAGTATGGAATGTACAAGAAATTAATGGACTGGCAAAGAGTATTTTGTAAATGTACTGAATGAATGGTTGAAGAAAGGGTTTGACCTTTGTCCCATCTACACTAGTAGATTTAGTTAGGAAATTGAATTTTAAAATGCTGTTTCACAATGTTGATATGGTAAGGGATCCTTTGCACATTTCCAGTACCTTCAACCCACCTTTACATACCTCTAGAATTGTTTTGGAAGATGTGTGAAATTGATTTCCGTAATATGAACCCCAGTAGGAAACACTGGGTAAATAATTTAAATCAGGAAGAATGAAGGCAGATGAAGAATCTGACCAGTAACTCCACTGTTAGATTTATGAAAGAGGACAAAGGTGGTGGGCTGGTAGTTATGAATCTATCAGACTATGTATGTAAAATGAAAGAAATTTTATCTGGAAACTCCTATGAATCTAGCTCCCTGAACCAACTAAATGGAGCCTACAAGACTGTGAGGGCAGCCTTAGAAGATCTTTTTATTGAGGGCAGCATCTAAATTTCTGGGTATAATTATTTGTCTGTACCCCACCCTTTTACCCCCATGATTTTTGGTTTACCCAGATTGCACAAGGATGTACAGCAATGACCGATACACCCCATAGTTGATGCAAGGGGCTCTATCACTCATCCCTTAGCTAAATTTATTGACATTAAATGTAAGAAATTCGTCACAGAGATGCCAGCATTTGTAGGGACTCTTGGGATTTTTTGAATAAGTTGAATGCCACTGAGTTTAAAGAAGACTATGTGTTGATGTAAGGGACCTGTACTCAGTCATTCCACACAATGTTGGTTTGGAATGGTTTTGTGAGTATTTAGTTGATAATGGGGTGCAGCAAATGGAAATTAATTTGTTGGAATGTTTTTAAGACCATTTCCAACAGATAACTATTGTTTTTGAGAAGGAATATCTTTTGCAGAGAGAAGGAGTTGCTATGGGTGCAGCATGTGGTGGAGTTTATGCTAACATTTGTTTTTGTTTAATTCTGCCTTTTACCAATGCCAACTGTATACATGGTTTTTGGATGACTTGTTTATTTTATGGAAGGGTCCCAAATTATTGAGGAGTTTTTCGTTTACTTGAACAGTACCATGCAATTTTTGAAATATTCCCACTGTGTGGATTAGCAAGAAATCTCCTTTTTAGATATACACTTGAGTAAAGATGTGGCAAATAGGAGATTTGTCACTAGAATTTTTTAAAAAGAGACATACTCAAATGTTTTTTTTACACTTTTCAAGCACCCACCCATTCAAGCAGAAGCAAGCAGTTGTTAAAGGGCAGTTTGTGAGGGCAGCAAGAATGATGTCAACATTTGAGTTATTTTTAGAATGTGACATTGAAAGATTTAGGTTCATAGGTTGGTACTGGGCTATCTGCCCGAAGGCATATATTAGCCCAGCCACGTTGTGCGGTATTCACCGCCCCTTTAGTAGTTCCCTAGACCCTTGTACTAGCAGCTAGTACCCTTGGCCCCTATCTAGTAGTGCTGTTGGTGTGATCCCCGGTGTGAACTTTCTGTTACCCATCCACTCATCAAGGTTCCTCTTGAAGAGTGATAGTGAGGGGCTCTGTCTTATGTAGATCAGGACCCTGTTCCATAGTACGGGAAGTCTCTGCGAAGGGAATCTATCCCTCTAGCATGTTCTATTCATTGTTGTGTTAAGGTTTATATCCATAGAGCGTGTAGCTCGAGTAGATTTGGTTTTGCTAAGATGAAGCATGTTCAACAATTCTGGGCCTCTGAGAAAGCGGTATGCAACAGAGAACAGTCTTAGCTTTTTCAATCGTGCTGCATAGGGCAACTGTTTGGGGCCAGTAATCCTCTTGGTTAGGTACCTCTGTGGTCTCTCCAGCTGCTGGAGATGTCTAGCCAGGTACAATCCAATTGGTGCATTGTACTCAATAATGGGTCTGATGAGGGAAGAGTAGAGGGGCACAATTACATCCTTAGATCTTGATGCGAACCCTTTCATGATCAGATGGGTCACACAGAAGGATTTTCTAACCACTTTGGCAACATGGTTATCAAAGGAAAGCTGACTATCTACTTGGGTCCCTAGATCCCTTATTTCTTCTTCAGATTTCAGGGGATTACCTCCTATGTTGTAGTTTGTAGGTACTCTGTTTTTTCCAAAGGGGATTACTACACATTTTTTGCATTTAGCTTGAGACCATGGCTATGACAACATGCATCAGTCTCATTTAGGCCCTTCTGGAGGATCTCCATGTCGGCCGGAGACTCTATTATAGCATCCAGTTTGCAGTCGTCCGCAAACTTAGTCAGCCACAGCCTTTCCATGCTTGCCTGTACTTCTGAGAAGTATATGCCAAACAGGAGGGGCCCCAGGACAGAGCCCTGAGGCACACCACTTGTTACTGGTCTGGATTCGGACATAGATCCTGCTACTCTTACTTTATGGGATCTGTCCGAGAGCCAGTTTGCGATCCATCTTGTGACGTAAGGGTTTATGCCCAGGCTGGTGAGCTTATCAATAATACCTGAATGGGGAATGGTGTCAAATGCTTTAGCAAGGTCAAGGTAAGCAGTGTGTACCTCCTTTCCCTTATCTATAGCCTGAGTAACTGTCTCAAAGAAATCCAACTTATCCAATCCAATTTATGTTTTTAAAGCAAGGTTACCTATACTCATTTGTGTATGAGATTATGTTGGAAGTTGATAAAAGAGAAAGTGGTCTTTTTAAACCCATCTTTAAAGGGTGGAAGGATTTTATGTTGGCAGTGGAACTTGACAGTAATGAAACAAGTGATGTAAGTATTGAAGCTGGTACTGAGCTTCTAAGCATTAAATCTGTAAATCAGAACAACTATTCATGCGCCTTTGTTACCACATTTGAGACTAACAGCAAACTGGCACATTTTACAGCATGAAAGTGAAGTGAGAGACTTAATAGTTGCTGGACTTGTAATTGTGTATTGCAGGGATAGAAATTTGAAGGACTTGTTTGAAATAGTGGTAATGTATAAAGGGAAAGGGTTTATGAAAAAATGTGGGTGCTGCCCATATTGCTCCTATGTTGCAGAGATTGTTGAGACAGTGATTAATGGTTTTAAATTTAAACCAGTGGAAAAGTTTTACTGTTACTATGAGAGGGTGGTATATTGTGCCCAATGTGTTTTATGTGCAGGTTTTTATATTGGTAAAACAGAGAGGAAATTAAAAAATCATATTTACAGATATAGAAAAAAATTATAGTACCAATTCCCTTGCTAATCACTGTATGGATTTTCATGGGCATTCTTTTACGTTCTTTGTGCTGGACTCAGTGAAGGTTAGTGAAAGGGGTGGAGTGTGGTCATTTCATCTAGAGAGGAAAGAAATGACTTGCAACTACATTTAAGATCTAACATTTTGCCAGGTCTCAATAAATGTATTGCTGTCAGCAGTATTCTTAGGTTGAAGGCACTACAAAGATGACCTGATTTATTTTAATATTTATGGAAACATGTAAATTTAAACTAAACTGAGTTGTTTTGAATACGGTCTTAAAGTAAAGAATTGTTTTTGTATTTATATTTAACATATATGCTATATATTTAATTTTTGAGATATGCTGGAATGTTTTTATGGTTTTATAAATATTCATGGATATTTATTAACATTTATAAATATTCATAAATACGCATAAAGAGATTTGTTCTCAGTGGCTCATATCATGGGGGTGTGCTTTTTGTATGAAGTCATCACTAATTGAAGGTATTTAAACATGAACTGTTTTATTTTAAACTGACTTTTAAACTGTCAGAAGAAGTATCTTGTGATAGAAAAGAAAGTGCTAATTTTATATATATTTTGATTCATTAAAGTGCATTTTTCACGGATAAACGGACTTAGGATATTGGATTTTACATTTTTTTCTACCCCACTGGAGTATTCACATTTCCTGCCTTCCAGTCTGGTTTTCTTCAGTTTGTGTTTTTCTGGCTTACTGGTGGTTATTAAGGGTAATATATAATTATCGACCATGGGATGGGTAAGGCTAATCAGTAACTAAAAGAGAAAGGTTGTTTTGAACACAAAAAGGGAACTTGGCTAGCCTTAAAATCAAACACAAGGCAGCTAGCCTAGAACTTGCATAAGAACCTATCAACAAGGGAGAAGTGATGAGGTATTTACATATCTGTGTATATAGTAAAGGAAAGGGGGATCTTAGTATAATGAGGGACATGAAAAATGCAAAAGAAGAGGTAAAAAGAACTCAAGAGCAAATAATGAGTACTGCAGAACAGCATGTGGAAAATAAGTATAAAAGAAGGAAAATAAGAGAGAATGGAAAGTAAAAATAAATCCAGAATGAGCTATTTAAGAATTCGAAAAAGAAATTTCTGTTGAATTAGATAAAGTACTTTAGGAAAACAAATGTTGATTCAGCATCTGGCCCAGATGGTATGGAGTATGGAATGTACAAGAAATGAATGGATTGGCAAAGAGAGTATTTTGTAAATGCACTGAATGAATGGTTGAAGGAATGTTTGTTTATGAAGAGTTACGTAGTGACATATTAACATGTTTATTGCAGAAAGATGAGAAGAATGGACCCATCACAGTAAATAGACAGATTATAACATTTTAATGAGAATTATGCAGAGTAGAATGGAAGGAAGAATGAGGGATGTTATGGAAGAAAGTATATATAGTATAAAAGGGAAGGGATGTCAAGAATCGTTAATGGTTGTAAAAGAAATTGTAGATGATATAAGAAAAAAGGAGGCTGTTGTTGCATCTTTCGGCTTTTTCCCGGTTAGGGGTCGCCACAGCGGAACTCCGGTCTGCTAATGATTGGCAGTAGATTTTTACGTACCGACTTGCCAGACCTGACGCACAACCTTCAACGAAGGTACGCCCATTCATGCATGCCTCCACACAGAAGACGCTTTAGCTGAGAATCGAACAGGACAACATCTTACTGTGAGGCGACAATGCTACCGCAGCACCACCATGAAACATGATATATTATGTCAGCAAGGCATTTGATACAGTAAGACATGATGATGTGAAACATGATATATCAGCAAGGCATTTGATGCAGTAAGACATGAAGTGAAACATGATATATTACATCAGCAAGGCATTTGATACAGTAAGACATGATGTGAAACATGATATATTACATCAACAAGGCATTTGATACAGTAAGACATGATAATGTGAAACATGATATATTACATCAGCAAGGCATTTGATACAGTAAGACATGATGTGAAACATGATATATTACATCAGCAAGGCATTTGATACAGTAAGACATGATGTGAAACATGATATATTACATCAGCAAGGCATTTGATACAGTAAGACATGATGATGTGAAACATGATATATTACATCAGCAAGGCATTTGATACTGTAAGACATGATGATGTGAAACATGATATATTACATCAGCAAGGCATTTGATACAGTAAGACATGATGTGAAACATAATATATTATATCAGCAAGGCATTTGCAGACAGGTGATCTGCTATGGCAACCCCTAACCGGGAAAAGCCGAAAGAAGAAGATGACATGATGATGGGAAACATGATATATTCCATCAGGAAGGCATTTGATACAGTAAGACATGATCATGTAAAACATGATATATTATATCAGCAAGGCATTTGATACAGTAAGACATGATGATGTGAAACATGATATATTACATCAGAAAGGCATTTGATACAGTAAGACATGATGATGCGAAACATGATATATTACATCAGCAAGGCATTTGATACAGTAAGACATGATGTGAAGCATGATATATTATATCAGCAAGGCATTTGATACTGTAAGACATGATGCTTTGTGGGATTTTATGCAGAAGTATGGAACATGTAACAGAATTAGGGGAGTGTGTATGTCAGCATATCAAAATAATAGATTGTGTAGTGGATTAAGGAAATATGCATGAAGTATGGTATAAGATAAGGGTGTCTCATGAGTGGAATATGGTTTGCATTGGTAATGAATGTGATAGTGAGTGAAATACCTTATAAAATGAAAGATGTTAGATATACAATGGAAAAGGGGGTGGTGATCCCAGTAGTTTTAGACATACACATACAATATAGTTGTAGTTGCTAAAAATAAAATGTAGATAAGGGATGTGATAGTTTGTCTGAATGAATGTTTAAAGGAAATTGGAATGATCTTGAAGGACCATCAAAATGAAAGACAAACCAGCCCCCTGTCTTTCCAAAGAAACCAAACAAAAAATCTTACTTAGAAATAAATCCTGGGCAAAGTGGAGAGCTAACAAAAATACTTCTGAGCAACTACTGTTTAAGCAACTGAGAAATAGTACAAAAAAGGCAATACTATCTGACAAAAAAAACTACTACTATAAACTACAACAAAACCACAAAAATAACCCCCAGAAGTTTTGGTCTAGTATAAATAAACTCCTTTCCCCAGGGCACTCTCAGACACCAGCCCCACTTCCAGCAGACCCAAACACCCCCCAGCAAACAGCCAATGCCTTTAATTCCTTATTTACGGAAACCATACAAACACTAGCAAGCCAACTTACTCCAGACAGCTCAAACCTTGCCACTTCCACACCTAGTACTCTACCTGCTTTCTCAATACAACCAGTCTCTACCACTCATCTTCAAACTCATCCAAAAACTTAAGCCCTGTACCCCTTCTGCTGACCAGCTACCTTCTGAATACCTCCAAAAAGCAGCCAAAGTAATTTCTTATCCTATATCCATCCTCATAAATAGAACCATTAAGGAAGGGAATGCTCCTAACATCTGGAAAATCTCCCATATCATTCTTCTTCACAAAGGCGGAAACTCAAACGACTACTCTAACTATCGGCCAATAGCACTTTTATCTCCCTTAGCTAAAATTATGGAAAAATGTGTTCAACATCAACTGTTAAACCATTTAACTCAAAATAACATGATAGCTAAATGCCAACATGGTTTTAGGCCATCCCATAGTACCACAACAGCCCTGCTATCCTTTACAGATGTTATAAATAGAAATCGCAATAACAACAACCTCTCATCTGCTCTCTTTATTGACCTCTCCAAAGCTTTCGACATGGTTAACCATGCCCTTCTTATCAACATTCTTGAATCCTTCACCCTTGACTCTTTAGCAATTAAATGGTTCAGGTCCTACCTAACCAATAGACAACAAGCAGTCCTTTGGGCAGATAATATATCATCTCTTCTACCTGTCACCCTGGGAGTCCCTCAGGGCTCTATTCTAGGTCCACTTCTCTTCTCTCTTTTTATTAACGACCTGCATGTAACAATCCCAAATGCCACCTGCATTCAATATGCAGACGATTCAACATTAATCTGTTCAGCAAGCTCACCATCTGCACTACATTCCCTGACACAGAAAGTATTCAAGTCAGTTGAAACTTGGTTCAATAAACGTTGTCTCCTTCTTAATGCTAAGAAAACCAAGCTCCTTCTTTTTACACCAACCAATAAGTCCACCCCAATAGATTTCTCTATCACTTCCAATAATGATACTATCATACACCCTGACTGCACAACCAAGTTTTTAGGAGTTACTATTGATAACAACCTCACATTTGATAATCACATAAATAACACCATTAAAACTATCAACAAGAAAATTGGTTCCTTATATCGAATCAAATCCTTCTTAACTCCAACAGCTAAAACCCAAATTGCACACTCCCATTTAATTTCTACTCTTCTTTATGCGTCTCCCATTTACACTAACCTCAAAAAGAATAACCTTGTCAAACTAGAGCATGCCTATAACAACATCGCCAGATTTGCCACAGGTAATCCTTTTCGTACCCACCACTGCCTAAACCTCATGCAGCTGGGCTGGCTAGAAATTCAAAACCTTCTAAAAATCTCCCAAATAACTATAGCCCACAAGATATTTTATCAACCTAATAGAACTCCTATACTATCCAATCTCATAATCCCCTATAAAAACCTAGACATACTACGCTCCTCTAACAAGCTTCTAGCTAGCATAACCAAAACTAACAATTTGGCTGGAAACTCCCTGTTTTCTAACACTGTGGGAAAAGACTGGAACCTACTTCCCAAAGAACTAACATCACTCTCTTCTTTGCCTCTCTTTAAACAAAACCTCAAAACACACTTTAAAATACACTGGTTATGCCCATGCAGTAAACCAGACTAACCCTTCCTTGCCTGTGCTCATATTTGTCTATACCATACTAAGTTTTTTTTTTCCTCATTATTTCTCTTATGAGGAACTGAACTGGTGATCACAATGATCCATACTGGTTGTCAAAAAAAAAAAAAGCCATACTTTATTTTCTACTATGTTTATGTACTATGTAACAATTATCATTCCTTCATTGTTTGTATTTCATGTTTTTACTGTTTGGAGCTTTTCTCCCCGGGCCTCTACTGAAAATGGAAATATATCCAGCTAGACCTGCCCGGTCAACAAATGTAAAATAAAATAAAATAAATAAAATAAAAATGATAAAAGTAAGGGTTTGGTTGATGTGGTAAACATTGGGGAGTTTACTTTTCAATTTCCTAGGGATAAAATTTGGGAAAAGTATGTAGTTACTATGAAATGGGTGGGCTTGATAATAGAAAGTAAATATGTCTTCTGTGGGTTATGTATACAATAGCATTCAGGAAAAGGGTTTATGTGGTGAATTCTTTATTACAGGGAAAAATAGCATATATCTCAAATGTCTTATGATCCCATAAAAAAATATTGAAAGGAAATTGTGTAATTGGCGTTTTCTTTTATATGGGGTTCAAGATTAAACCTAGCGTAAAAAGGTGTGTTGTATACAAATAAAGATGAACATGGAATTGGGATTATTAAATCCAGTTGTGTAATCTGCTTCTTTAAACTTGTACAGAGTATTAGTGGCTAAAGGAAGAGAAATTAATAGTGAGAATATTTAAATATAAGTACACGTTCTGTAAGAATAAAAAAAGAGAAGTGCAAATGAAGAAATTAAATGTTATTAAAGGAAAAATACTAACATGGAAAATAAAAATTGATGATATACAGAAAGACAAAAGCATGTGGTATCATAAAGTGAAAAAAAATATTATTATGTAAAGCCACGAGAAAATTTAACAGAATAAATGATTACAGACATTAAAGTAATGAAAAGTGGTATTTATGTTTATGTCGTGCTAAATGAAGACTTTTTCAATAGGTGCCATGTGATCTTTTACATGCACTGAAGCTTCTGCCAACTCAAGCAGGTAGGGCCACAGTTTAATGTGTATGAAGAACAGCACAGTCAGAAGTGCAGCAAACCTGTTACACTGCATTGAAGTGTGAGCAGTCCATCTGCCTGGTATAGGAGTAGAACCCACAACTTTCTGCACCAAGGGTGAGTACGCTACATGTTGTGTCACTGTCATGTTTAACTGGACATATTAAAAATAACATTTGCACATAAAAGTATACTATAATACATTTCTTAACATTTGTGATAGCTTGAAGCAGATGCTTCAAAGCATATTGTAGACCAACAACTCCAGAAATGGATCTCTTTATTTCTTCTACAGCCTTTACGGACTACTGCTAAATTTTAGTATGGTATACTTGTTGTAAATTCATGGATGCTAACTAGAAATCAAATCAAAATACAGGTTTAAATTTCAATGTTAAATATTAGTTTAAGTTAGCTGCTGCTCCCAGATCTAGTATGACGTAGTTGTCAATGAGCTTGTGTGGACATCTTATTATAAACATCTTAATAGTTTCACTGGCATAGATTAATGTATCATCCACCACACATTTTGTTACAGTTGTCTCTAGGGGATTTTGAGAGCTATACAGAGTGGCATGCCTGAAAGAAATTATATAATTATTATAACAGCATCCTTTATTGTTATGGTGCAGTAAATCCATATGTCTGTTTTCGGGATGTGCATATTTTTATTTATTTATTTATACCTTATGTAGATTAACAAAAACTATGGGTACTTACCATGTCATATGATCTCTAAGAAGAAGGTTCCATCTTTGGTAAAATGCATGGCTTAAACCATAAGGATTAGGACCATAGGGTGTACATATTTTTTATTTACTTATACCCTATAAAGTTTATCAAAAATGAAAATTACTAGTGTTTGACATAACAAAAGATTTTTAAGAATAATGTTCTTTTTTGTAATCTGTGGAATTTAAACAAGAGGTGTTAGGACCAGTTGGGAGACAGAATATTCCCAGACTGCATTTCCATCTTTTCCCTTCCCATCATCCCTACAGCACTACCTCTCCAGTTGTGAGGCTAACAGAATGCCGAGGCATATAACAGAGAAATGAAAAAGAAAGAATATGTAGACCAGGTGGGAAGTGGAAGGTATGTTACTGAAGAGGGACCATGTTTTTATAGCTCCATCATTAGCAAGTACCTATTACTTTCAGACTTGATAAGATGAGGTCTGTTTTTGATAATCCTCGGGGCAGTTCCCTCACTAATCCTTCTGGATGACTACTCTTATAGGACCAAATCTCTAACAGAGGATATAAGAAGATCAGGATCTAGAGAACTGCATCTCTCATTGGGGGGTACAGTACAAGGTTCTTTACCAAAAGGCCTTTTAAGCCTTCAAAGTGACCAAAGAAGTACAGTTTTGCCTACACTGAAAGTTGGAGATGTCCACCAGATATACTTCATTAGAAGAATGGCCAAGGATGATCCCAACAATTTCTGTCAAACAGCATAGGACTTGCAGAATGGGGCAGACAAAGGAACATAGTAGTACAAACAGAAAAGCCTAGCCACTTTTTCAGCACATGTTCCATGTGAATAGTCTCCGGTGGGAGGATGGCATAATGGTTAAGGTGTTTCGTTGCAGGCACAAGGTGCAGGGTTTGATTCTCACATGGGATAATTAGCTAGGCTTAAAATGGCCCACAAGGGTAGTTATCCTAATACTAATCTATGAACCTGCCAAGGTAATCTAATCTATGAACCTGCAAAGATGAAATAATAAAGACAATCCTATACAAAAAAATGCTATTTGGCCAAAAGTAGAATCAGAGTAGCTAAGTGGTCAACATCAGAGCATGAAGATGTAGTTGAGACTTAGTAGGAGTGTGAGAGGGTAGTGCCTTGGCAAGATACAGCCTCATCAGGATCTACAGCAGATATAGCTGAAGATTAGGAAACTAAATCTTAAGGGAAAGTAGAGGAAGCAAAGAAAAGGCCATTTGTTTACAGATGAACCAGGGCATTCTTCATCTGACTTTCCAGCAGTAGAGTCATGAGGAAGAATGTAGTACTTTTGGTGCTGGTTGAATAGGGAAACAGATCACATACTAGAAAGCACAAAAGATGAAAGATTCTGTTGGCCACTGTTACTTACTGACACTTCAAGGGCATAAGGAGGCTGTAGCTTAATATGTCCTCTACAAATGGGACTCAAAGAATATACAGTGCTTCTAGAAAGCATTTCAACCAAGTCACACACTGCCCCAGCCACAAAGGATTATGGCATAAAAGATAAGAACTAGCCCCTCTTTGTTTATTGTTCTGCCAGACTACTGTCAGATAGGCTGGAAAGGACAGCCTTAGGAAAAAAATGATAGTCCTGAAAGGCTAGAAGGGACAAAAGAACTTTTCTTATCTCCAAGATGTTGATGTGAGGATCATACTCCTGTCGTATCCAAATTCCTTGGACTGCTTGTCCACAATAATGCCCTCCCAACACAGGGGAGAGGCATTGGTGGTCAGTGCTGTTGGAGTCTATAGTTAGAAGGAATTTTTTTTGACTAATGGTTCGTGTGATCCAGCGACTTGACTAGATGGTAATGGATTGCCCTGAAGATTCCAGTAGGTGGAAACGAGAATCAGAATGTTAAGACACTGAAGACAGAGTCCAGTAGAGAACTCTTGCATGGGGTTATGAATGAGGGGTTACACAGACTGATACTGCCATCAGTCCTAGAGCCTTATGGCAGGATGCTTCTGATGGTGTTTGAGAAGATGCAAGGGAGGAGACAGCTTGGCCCTCTGACAGATTCCAGGCTGGAGGCAAAAGGCTCTAACAAATCCTGGTATTGAGGTTATAGCGAATGACCATTAAGACATTAACTAAGTTTATGGGGTTGACTGTGACTCCAAGAAAACAGAAGGGTTTGTGCAGGGTCTCACACTGCTGCATGAGGCACTCATCTGTTAGAGTAATAATGAGACAGTCTACAGACAAGAAAACATCTGGGCTCCCTGCATTCTGAAATTGGTTGCCATGGTGTCATTGATTAATTCAACACCCTGAGGCAGACACGACCTCAGAGAGAAGAAATTCAAAATTGGTAGTGACCGGCACAATATGAAATAGTTCACAACCCACAAGGACAAGGTGGTGATTGTGAATACACACTTCACAAGCCCATCCCTAGCCTGAAATTCCTTGTCTAGGAGATGAGCATTTAGCAGAGGAGAAACCTGCAAAGGACTGCCAGTGGAATGGTAAAAGATAACTTGAGAATCTTCACCCAAATCAAACATTCCCTCAAAGGACAAAATATCTAGTCTGCTTTCCTTGAGATCAGAGCTACCATTTCTGACTTCTCCCAAGTTATTTTTGTGGCACCTTGAAAGATATTTATAAAAGGATAAACCATCCAGGAGGATTGATAAGAAAGGTGTTGAGGCATCTGCAAGGGGCAAAATACTGATTCTAAGCATCACCTCCTTCTTTGCTACCTTAAGTATAAACATTTCCCAAATTTAGGGTCATCTGGGAAGAAACTATAGAAAGGAGGCACCATAATGCATGATGGGAAGGAAAGGGTAGGAAGGCAGCCTGGGAAGGTTTTATTTGCCAACCAATCCTAATGTTGTGGAATAACTCCTACAGGATAGCTAAGATTTACCTCTTCTGATAAGATCATTTATTTCCATAATGTACAGATCATCAACTTCTAAGCAATCAGAGATACTAGTCTGACACCCATCCTTAACTTATTAAAGCCTATTGATGCCTCCAGATGTTTCTGTAGTTAGTCCTACTGACATCTCCTAGCATCTAATATTGCCTGTTCATATTTACATTAATAATTCCAAAACCATGCTACATACAATTAACAAAAGGCTTCATCTTAAAGCTTACATGAAAGGCAATGTAGCTGCCCTGATACTTGGTCTCTGTCTAGTGCAGCTAAAGGGTTTAATTGTTAATATAATATTTACTGTCAGAATTTTCATATTTCTCTAAATATCTTAACAACCGAGGGACAGACAAAACTGCTCAGCCTCATGTAAAAGCTACCAGCTAGATAAACCGAATGATGCTAACAGTATGGATATAGAGTGAGCGATAACTCAGATATTGTTAGTGGTTTACAAAAGTCATATGTACTGTGTTTACTATGAGTTATAAAATCCAGCTTGATAGTTAGAATGAAGTGAATACTATTATTATAAATATTACTTTGTGCAGAACTGTTTACTATTTACACTTCTTTATTATAAAATGACTGACCAGTAACATTACAAAACGAGTATGCTGATTGGTCAGCCCAACCAGCATGCCCATTGTTAATCAACCTTATACCAACGGAAAAAATTCCAGTCGCCCAGACTTTCTTTCATTAATATATGCTATTAAAATTAATTATAATCCAACTAATTTATTGTGCTAACTCATACTGCTATAAGTGTAAAAATGCTAGAAGAAGTAATAAGAAAAAATAATTTTCTTACCACGTCTTAATCAGAACAGACATTCTGCTGATAAACAACCATAAGCAAGAAAACATTACACTCTTGACCATAAACTCAACACTGAAGTTTGCTCAGAAAGATTAAAACAACAAAAAGAAACTCTGCAAATATGAACCCCCACCTGTTTACCAAAAACATCACCTGTTGCCATAAGAAAATAAGAGATACTGCCTGCCCTGTGGCATCTGTTTAATGGCCTTGGTGTTTTGACCATGCAAAGGTAGCGTAATCACTTGTTTTTTAATTAGGGACCTGTATGAATGGCAACACAAAGGTTTCTCTGTCTCCTCTAGCTAATCAGTGAAATTGATCAGCCTGTTTAAAAGCAGGCATTGATCCATAAGACAAAAAGACCCTGTGGAGCTTTAAAGTCTAACATTAAGCACCAACATAGACTAATACTTCAAGTAATCTGACAATAAATGTTTTTGATTAGGGGTACCAAGGAGAATAAAAAATCCTCCTGATGGCACAGCCACTGTCAAGGGTTTGAGACTTAAAATGAACAAGAGAGAGGGGACAAAGACAAATACAGGGATAATCAGGTACGCTATACAAAACCAGAGAAATGTACCCGATTATTCTTATATTTTCTCTGTCTCGTCTCTCCCATACATTACAATTCTCCTGATTTCTTTTTTTTTAGCATGATGCCCTTATACAAAGACATTATTTAAGAAAAGTAACTTTTTTCTTAAATAATGTCATTGTATAACAGGAATAACCCACTGCTTCACCCTCTTGACCAAACCACCCCAACCATGGGTAAAGCCAGTATTACCCACACCCAGCTGTGGGTTATTGCTAAAGTAACCCTTATGGTAATGCGGTTAAAATGTCAGGACATAATTTTGTCAGAAGCTGAGGAGGCAACTATTGGAAGTTAGAACTCCAAATTCCAGAGCTCCATTGAAATGAATGGGTTATATAAAAAGAGAAACTGCTCACATTTCATGCATTAAAAACACACACTATAACCCCTCCATAACAACCACATCCACCTTAAACCAAATTCATAAGAATACAAAGGCAAATTTTTAAAAATAATTAAAATCAATGTTGTTGTATCTTTCATCTTTTCCCGGTTAGGAGTCGCCACAGCGGTACTCCAGTCCGCTAATGATTGGCAGCAGATTTTTACGTACTGAGTTACCAGCCCTGACATACAACCTTCAATGAAGGTACGCCCATTCACGCATGTCTCCACACAGAAGACGCTTTAGCTGAGAATTGAACAGGACAACGTCTTAATGTGAGGTGACAACGAAAACAAATAAAAGAGACTGCTAACAGCAAGTCAACAAATCACATTGCTGGCAAAAGGGACACAATCTTAAACAGAATTATGAAACTAACACACCCTGATATAACCCTCATTACAGCAATAAAATAATAACAAACTCTTAACGGACACCATAAAAATACAAATTCTAAAGAACTTCAACACTGGAGCAGAAAATAGTCCATTTATTAAAAAAATGCAGAAACTATGCAATTTTATTTCAGTATATAACTTTACACTACATAATTACAACATCTCTAACTGAATATGAAACAGTAAGTTAAGCTAAAAACATGAAATGTGTAATCAGAATCTTACAAAATTTCGAAAGAAACAACCGTCAGTGTGGTGGTTAAACTTCAGCCAAGAAATTCTAAACCTGGTGCCCAAGTGTCAATTTTGAACTGTGCACAAACCGCTGCAGATAAGCAAACTACTTACACCAACAACACATTTACCCTAAAGTCCATGGCAAAAATAGCTGCCAACCTATGTGAGCTTAAAGGCAAAACCTACCAAAGAAGTAGGCTATTACTATTATGAAAGAATCCATGTAGCAATTACAACTTTTCAAAAAATAATAGTCAAGATTCAAAACAATATTCTCAAGTTTTGGTCTACCTGTCAAGCTTGATTACAGACAATGGAACACAAATTATGTCAAGGAAGTTCCAACGAATTGAGACTGACTGTAATTTCACCCATACTGCATCAAGTTCTGACTATCTTCAATCAAATTGTGAAGCTGAGAATACAGTACAAACAGCCAAAAATACTAAAACAAATCCTTACGGAGCTCTCGTCACATATCAAGCCACTTCACACAGTGCCACTAGTGCAAACTGTTCACAATTAATGTTTAAAAGACCAATACATTCTGACATGCCAATGTTAAAGTCAAAACCTGAGCTTAATGTAATTCTGTGCAAGGAAGCCCAACAAAGTAACCAAACA
Source organism: Protopterus annectens (assembly GCF_019279795.1). Classification (NCBI taxonomy): domain Eukaryota; kingdom Metazoa; phylum Chordata; order Ceratodontiformes; family Protopteridae; genus Protopterus; species Protopterus annectens. Next base: position 427,765,677 of record NC_056747.1, on the reverse strand, counting down.
GCCAGATCTTTCTCTAAAATACAGTTGTGTACACTTACCCATAACAATACATGAAATATCTAGTATTGTAAGATTACGGAACTTGATATCATGATTCATCACAAAACTAATTTCCTGTACTTACATTACCAGGTATTTTTTTTGTATCGCTTTCCATACCCTTCACAAACACATACACATATGCACATATATAAAATAAATATATTACAGAGAAAGAGACTACGAAATTTAATATAGTATATATAGAAATATATTATATAGATTGAGAGTCTATAAAATTTGATATATTTTATATATATATATATATATATATATATATATATATATATATATATATATATGTATGTGTGTGTGTGTGTGTGTATATATGGGTGTGTGCATATATATATATATATATATATATATATATATATATATATATATATATATATATATATATATATATAGATATTCACTTTAGAACATAGAAAGCCCATAACACTGAAATTCAAAACATTGAGACCAAAATATTGAATATTCAAAATACTGAAAACTCAAAACATTGAATCCCATAACATTGAAAATATATAGGAAACCAACATTTAATATATGCCAGCACAACTACATACAGAAACAAATAAAAACAACGATATTGCACTTCTCCAAATATAAGCAGGGGACAAGCCCCCTTGTGCCCCCCATGTGGGGGGCTGCACCACCCACACCCTCTGCTACTTAAATATATCAGCTCGGAGATCCCACTACACTACACTAAGATGTGTTATGTTGTAGTTATGAAGCTCGGAATAGTATGTTTGCCGTTTTGTTCTATGTAGTGCGATCTCGGAGATGATATATTTAAGTAGCAGGGGGTGTGTGGGGTGCAGGGGGGCTTGCCCCCAGCTTATATTTGGAGAAGTGTAATGGCTTGTCGACCATCTCAGGTAGACCTATATATATATATATATATATATATATATATATATATATATATATATATATATAGACCGACAGGTAAAGTGTACCGACAAGGGATTTTACGACAGCCGGAAAGATCGACAAAGTGCTCGAGATTGTGGGATGTCGGGTTAGGCTGTGGGAAAGGTGGAGTGTGTGTTCGTGTGTGGAGGTATGGATATATATATATATATATATATGTGTCACTCTCCTAGCTAGGACACAATAGAAGAGTCTTTGTGGGTTCTGTTCAAGCAGCTTTATTTTATACAAACACATCACTATAGAAGTTTACGGACTTAAACTTAAGTAACTTATATACAAACTAACTGCGATCATGCATGCTCTCTCTCTGGCTACTGTTTCAAAATGGCAGTAGAGACTGCACATGGCTAGAATTTATACGTGCATGTATAGCCTTGACATGGTTAAAGTTCTTAAAGAAATAGCACACTCATCACTTGCACTCTGCTCTACATCCTCCCTCTTTAAGAAATAGATTGTACAATGTTATGAGAGTATTTGGCATGCAGAAATCACAGGTAATTCTATGTCATGCATTATACAATACTAAATACATGCACATACAATCAAGTCCACATTGCTGCGTATTTCACACTAGGCTTAGATACTCGTCCATATTGTGTGACATAAAACTGGTAATTAGATTTAGCAACTGGAACTGTCTCTGTAAAAATGTTTGACCTATGGAATATTTGGAACATTTTCTAGAATGGAATCAGAATTTTGAACAAATTCTGGTATGGAAACAGTGTCAGATTCACTCTTAGATTTGGAGTCTGCATCACATATACTATGTTGTAATGGTGATGATGATTCTGGTACAGGAAGAAGATGTCTACAGTTCCTCCTATACTCTACACCCTCGGAGTCTACTAGTAAGATCTCAGCTTGGCATAGATGCCTGTAATCTGTCCAATTCGATCAAAACCTTTTGTTGTCTGGATTTGTACCATCTCTCCTTCCCTCAACGGACGAAGTAATCTGCTCGATCTATCATAACTAGATTTCTGGATATTACACTTCTTAAACAATTGAGCCTTGATGGTTTTATTCTTCTTAAGTTTAGACTTCAATAAACTGGAAGTAATGGGTAGTGTAGTTCTAGTTTGTCTAGAAAGTAGTCGTTGAGCAGGTAAGACAAGAATATCGTCACAGGGTATGTTTCTGAGATTAAGCGAATTCAAGAACACAATGGTATTGTCACACTTTGACCTTTCAAGTCATTGCTTTGCACTCTGCACTGCACGTTCAGCTACACTATTAGACTGAGGATATTCAGGACTACTAGTGACATGTACAAGTCCTATTCTTTTGCAAATTCCTGAAAGGACTGGCTAGTAAATTGAGTACCATTGTCAGGAAAAAAACTTTGTGTGGACTACTATGAACTGAGAAATAATGTTTCCACTTAGTAATAACAGCAGTGGATGTTAGGTAGTAGATCAATCTCAAACAATTTCAAATAACAGTCTATCAAAACCAAGTAGTTTTGATTGTTCCACTCAAAGATATCAGTTGTGACTGTAGACCAAGGTAGTTCAGGAATTGGACTTAGCTGAAGTGGTTCTCTTTGCAAATGTGGTCTAGTACTATTACACACTGAAGAAGAAGAAAATCAATGTCTTTTGGTAATGAAGGCCAAAATGCTAATTCTCTAGCTCTTCGCTTAGTGTATGCAGATCCTGGGTGACCATGATGCAAAAATCGGTATATATTCTTGTTGTAAGGATGCAGGAATAACAATTTTAGGACCTTTGAAAATAATGCTATCTTCCATCAGCAATTTATCTCTGCAAGGAAAATAGGTTTGCACTTCAGGTGGTACACTAGATTGCTTTTTCGGCCATCCAACATTAATGTAGTGATTGAGCTTTTGCAAAATTGGATCAGTCTGAGTATGATCCCTCAACTCATAAAATCTAGTGGTAGAAAAATTATGCACTGACATCACATCAAAGTCAAAATTCTCTGTGTCAAGCTGTTTTGCCATAATTCTAGGTGATCTGGATAAGGTATCAGCCAGACAGAACAATTTGCCTTTTGTGTAGACCATTTTGAAATTGTAATTTTGCAATTTGAGCATCATTCTTTGTAATCTTGGCATTGCAGAATGCATAGGCTTCTTTAGAATAGTAACTAGAGATTGGTGGTCAGTTTAAATCTGAATAGCTTGACCATAAATATAATCATGAAACTTGTAACATGCAAATGCTATTGCCAAAAGTTCCTTCTCAATTTGAGCATACTGCATCTCAGTTTAGGTTAGTGTTCTAGATGCATAGGCTACCAGTCTGCCCTCTTGAAGTATAACTGCGCCAAGACCAAATTGTGAAGCATCACAGGAAAAAGAGTACCTGGTTTGCTCACATCATAGTATCTTAATGTAGGTGGGGTGGCAATTTTCTGCTTGAAGTCTTCAAATGCCTTCTGGTGTTGTTTTAACCATGATCATGCAAGACTTTTGCTTGTTAGCTCTCTTAAAGGTGCTGTTAACTCACTGAAGTGTGGTATATACTTGCCTAAATAACTGACCACACCTAGAAAATGTTGTAGAGCTTGAACATTATCTAGTGCTGGCATCTCAAGAATAGCTGCTTGCTTGGTTGGTTCTGGTCTTAAGCCTGTACTCGTAAACAAATGTCCTACGTATGTAACTTCTGGAAGTCTGAATTTGCACTTCATAGGATTGAGCTTCAAATTTACTTCATGTGCTCTGTCTAGAACTTTCTTGAGGTTTCTGTCATACTCTGCTTCACTATTGTCTCCAACCAATAGATCATCTACTATTATGGCACAGGGATAATCCAAATAAATTTGCTCCATTGCGTGCTGAAAGACTTCAGTTTCAGAATTTATTCCAAAAGGCATCCTTAGGAATCTGTATCTGCCAAACAGAGTACCAAAAGTAGTTAGAAATGAGGATTTGCAATCAAGCATCACTTGCCAAAATTAACTCTTTCATCCAAGACAGAAAATACAATTGGGATTAGAGCTGCAACTTCTTTGACTGTGCACACTGGATGATATGGTCTCTTTAATGCCTTCTTCAAATCTCGTGGGTCAATACATATTCTAATTTTTGTCTGTGCCTTTTTTGAGAGCGGCTAACATGGATGACACCCATTCAGTTGGTTCTGTGACTGGACAAATCACACCTTGCTGCACCATTTTATCTAGCTGAGCTTTAACATTATCCTGCACAGCTATCAGAACTCTTCTCAACTCTTCTTGCTGGTCTTACTACTGGAGTGACCTCTGGGTCTAACTTCATGGAATACACAATTGTAATTTTGCCTAACTTGTCATCAAAAACATCAGGATACTCTGAGAAAATGACTTCAGAAAAATTAGAACTCAGAAATGCACTTATGTGATGGACTTCTTTAGCTAAAGAAAGCAGATTCATTCTTAAACTATCTTTGAGACCCAATAAAGACTGCACCGGTCTTCGGGCTACATAGAATAACAACTTGTAATAGTTCTCAGCCAAATAACAGGAAAGCATCACTGAGCCCTCGGTTTGAGTTTCTTCACCTCCATAAGCAACACGTCTCACACTACTGGCCACAATGAGTTGTTCGTTAGTTCTCACTTTAGTAAAATGTCTGCTGATATAACATTACACTTTGAAACAGTGTCTGCTTTGAGCACTGTGGATTTTCCATTAATCTGGACAGTACAAAACACTTCACTCCATGTCAATAAATTCACTGCATCAACTCTTTCACCAAGCACTGACTGCTTCATCTCTAATTGATCAACTTGCTTTTTTGTGCAACCTTTCTTTACAACTGAGTGAGGCTTACTTGAGTTACAAAACTTTTGGAACTGGTTCCATTTTTTATACTTGTGACATTGCTGACCAAATGCTAAGCACTTCTCTCTTTTAGACTCATGATTTGTACCACAATTGTGACAGTTAACAATAAAGATAGATTTGGGGTTTGCTGATTCATGCTTGTACTGCACTGAGCTTGAGCTGGCGTATGCTTCTTTTTTAGAACTTTCTGGAAAGCTATGTGTCTTCCTTATAAACCCTGTAGCTGCCACATGCTTAGGCCTGCTTTTGTTTGCCACATGTTGCATACTATCTACATGTATTCTGGAACCAACTGAAACCATGCTCTTGTCACTTGCAAGAATACTTGTGTGTTTTTCTGTCAACTCATGGATTTGACAAATCTCTATGGCTTTACTCAGTGTTGAATCACTGTCACAAAGTAAAATCTTTCTCACAGCAGCACTACTAATACCACACACAAGCCTGTCCTTTAACAGCTCATCTTTTAAGTCACCAAACCAACACATTTTAGCTCTGTTTTTCAAGTCAGTTATATAAGCTGCATATGTTTCCCCTGGTTTCTGATCTCTTGTGTAAAACAAATTCCTCTCTAATGTAATATTACACATTTCTCTGAACTTGCACTTCAAACACTCGGGTCTTCCCTTGATTCAGTCTGTACAGCAATATGACAGCTTTCACCTTCTTGTTCATATACTGATGGTGCATACAGAAATGAACGCTCTCTTCCTATGGCCTCTGACCCAGCTAGGTTTAGCAAAATGAATGCCCTGGTGTGTGCATCTCTGTCTGCATAAGCTGCTTGTATAAAAATATTGTATTCTTGCTCAAACATTCTCCAATTCTCTGCAATATTGAAGATCAAATTTTGCTTGAAACCACCACGAGGAACAAAGTTTTAATCTTTTTATTAATAAAAACGAGCGCTTTCACGCAGCAGAGTGCGCTTCATCAGGTTACAATCTTCACTAAAATTTCTGCTATTTTTATACTAAAAGGTATTGCCAATTATTCAGTCAATTAGCAAACAAATCAAATACAATTAAAATGATTTATCAAGATAGCGCTGATGTGCATACATTCAGTGATAAGAACAAATATATACAAATTAAAACACTTTAAAGTACACATAATTTTCATTGCATGACCTCATATAAATTCATATAAGACAATAATATGGGTTACACCTATAATTGATACAATCAAAGCTGTTATTATAGTTCTCAAGGAAGTCATGCCCATATATGGAAGGAGATCCCTTTTAGATGGCTAGTCCTGCATGCAACATTTTAAATTCAGCGGAGAGCAAGTATATGCTTTCCTGTTTTTATGTCATTCATAAAACTATATAACCCATGTAATACTATAATGTTATAAGTATTGAAAAAATATTCATAGTATATTGCATATTCATGAAACATTCTTCCACTGAAGATCCATACTAAGAGATATTTTAGCCAATATAAACTGAAAAACTAAAACTAAGAAAAGCTAAGAAGAGCTAAGAAGAGCTAAGAAAATATATGCATAGGCATAGAAATTGTGCATCACCACTCTACTAATCTCTATGCCTAATAGAACTATCAACCTTTAAGCAACTCGGCTTTATTATAATTAATTACTTCAATGATATATTTTTAAAATATTATTAAATATACCATAGGAACAAATACAAATATAAATATAAATATCCCGTTATAACAACAATGGTATAACAGATATAAAATTTATATTAATTCAAAAATATATATTTTTATTTCAGTTTACTACTGAAGCGGATTAAAAAACAAGATAAAAGGCGGGATGAAAGAAGATTCCGTCGTCCCATATGTGTAGCCATTTCTACCAGCCACAGTGACAGCATAATGAAAAATTATACATTACAAAAGATATTATTATGTTATGCAAGTTTCATATTTAATCTACATGTTCATATCCCATTAGTTCCCTATTTTATATTATGTATTTTCCATTTGTAAATAGTTCATTCCAAAGTATCTAATCTTTGTTTATTCGAGATATTGATCACAAATATCAATACTATTTAAAAAAATATATAGATCATACAAAAATCCATTTTCATTCACCACGTAGTTATTATTTATATATCAATTAACATGAGTTCTGTTTTTCTTTCTTTTTTCTAGCGTATATTCAGGTTTGAAATATAGACTAGATCTTGCCATTGGGGTAACGCGAAATACATATAGAGTTCATAATTTATATATGCCATTTATTTCTAAATGCAAGTCACAAGTCTTGCATTAGGTGGGATAATATAAATCTAAAAATCCCTTCCAATAGGTATATGAGCCAGTCATATGGCAAGTATCTCTAAGAACATACTATATGTTAATAAATAAACTTCAACACTTTTAGATGTTTTAGAAGGTGTTGACATGGCAAAATATAGGTTGAATATATGACGATTCAGAAAATGGACATGTTATCTAATCAAAAAACAGGAAACTTGAAATAACTAAAAAATAACTAAGGAGTAAAATAAGACAGAAGGCAATATGAACAAAGGTAGTATGATATAGTATATCATGCAGGTCCTGAAAGGGCAGGTCGAATATTGATCACAGTATTGAGTCCAGGTGGTATGTGAGCCTTTAATCTTAAAATCCACCTAAGTTCAAACATTTCCAATGTATTCATATGATCGCCTTCTCTCCTATTTAGATTTACCACTTGCAAAATCTGAAAAACAAAACTATGCTGAGGATAAACACTACAATGTACGGCCAATGCATTAGTGGGACTATTTTTTCTTATGTCATAGACATGGTTATATATTCGATCTCTGAGCCTTCGTGATGTCATGCCCACATAATAGCCGTTACATTGGTTACAAGTGGCTAGGTATACTACATTTCGGGTATTGCATGTTGCATAAAAGGTGGGTTTTAGATTAAATTCAACACCTGAGACATTAAAGTCTCCTGCCTTACTTATATATTTACAGAGTGAACATTTGCCGCATGCAAAAGTACCTGTTTTTATATGAGCCCTAATGTCAACCGACACAGTATCTAATTTCTCTTTGCAAAGCAGCCTTTTCAGATTCATACAATTATTATATCTGAAAACAGGTTTTTCCCCAATCAATTCTGAAAGTACTGGATCTATTAATAGAATTTTCCAGTTACCTTTCACTATTCTGGTTAAATGTTCCACATCACTAGTATATTTGATGTCATATGCAATGTTTTTAGTCATTTTCTTTTTGTTTAGTGTTCTAGCTAATTCTCTCCGAGATATTGAGCTCTCTAACAAGGAATCAGTTATATCATTAACCAACTTTATAGGATATCCTCTATCTGTAAAGTACTTTTTTTGGCAGTCAATTAACTGTAGTGCATCTGATTCATCACTACATATTCTTAATATCCTGTTCATCTGACCCTTTACAATATTTTGAAATATGTGACGTGGGTGTAGACTGTCGAAATGAAGGATACCATTCCTCCAACAGGATTTCCTATAAAGTGTGGTGACCAAATCATTGTTATTTCTTTTCGTAATAGTAATGTCTAGAAAATTAGCACTTAATGGAGAATATTCAATTGTATTAAAAGATGTTTGATCATGAAGTGTAAAATATCAAATTCACGTCAATTCATGGGGTTAAGTCATTCTTCGCTGTATAGATATTTCTCCTAGGTCTTAAAATGGCAACTTTCATTGTACGAACTTTAAGGATATGATCACCATGCCATGGTTCCCCACTGACATAACCTTGTAGCACCAAATTTGTATTTAAACCTACAGTCAAGATTACCAGTGTTCATACTGTATTTCCATTATGATTTATCGGTACTTAGATCTATATAATCGTTAATATTAAAAGACTTTCTATATTAGGTGACAATAGAGTACGCTTTGATTTGGTTTTAACCTTCTTTTAAGGTCTCCAAAACAAAGCCAGGGTAATCTTTTACCCGTTTTCCCGTTTTTTTTTTAAAACTTTTTTGCCCTTACCCATAAATGGGGGTAATGGGGTATACTTGCCCTTTGGGCCCCAAACCCTTATTAAGAATGCATAGGCTTCTTTAGAATAGTAACTAGAGATTGGTGGTCAGTTTAAATCTGAATAGCTTGACCATAAATATAATCATGAAACTTGTAACATGCAAATGCTATTGCCAAAAGTTCCTTCTCAATTTGAGCATACTGCATCTCAGTTTAGGTTAGTGTTCTAGATGCATAGGCTACCAGTCTGCCCTCTTGAAGTATAACTGCGCCAAGACCAAATTGTGAAGCATCACAGGAAAAAAGAGTACCTGGTTTGCTCACATCATAGTATCTTAATGTAGGTGGGGTGGCAATTTTCTGCTTGAAGTCTTCAAATGCCTTCTGGTGTTGTTTTAACCATGATCATGCAAGACTTTTGCTTGTTAGCTCTCTTAAAGGTGCTGTTAACTCACTGAAGTGTGGTATATACTTGCCTAAATAACTGACCACACCTAGAAAATGTTGTAGAGCTTGAACATTATCTAGTGCTGGCATCTCAAGAATAGCTGCTTGCTTGGTTGGTTCTGGTCTTAAGCCTGTGCTCGTAAACAAATGTCCTACGTATGTAACTTCTGGAAGTCTGAATTTGCACTTCATAGGATTGAGCTTCAAATTTACTTCATGTGCTCTGTCTAGAACTTTCTTGAGGTTTCTGTCATACTCTGCTTCACTATTGTCTCCAACCAATAGATCATCTACTATTATGGCACAGGGATAATCCAAAAAAATTTGCTCCATTGCGTGCTGAAAGACTTCAGTTTCAGAATTTATTCCAAAAGGCATCCTTAGGAATCTGTATCTGCCAAACAGAGTACCAAAAGTAGTTAGAAATGAGGATTTGCAATCAAGCATCACTTGCCAAAATTAACTCTTTCATCCAAGACAGAAAATACAATTGGGATTAGAGCTGCAACTTCTTTGACTGTGCACACTGGATGATATGGTCTCTTTAATGCCTTCTTCAAATCTCATGGGTCAATACATATTCTAATTTTTGTCTGTGCCTTTTTTGAGAGCGGCTAACATGGATGACACCCATTCAGTTGGTTCTGTGACTGGACAAATCACACCTTGCTGCACCATTTTATCTAGCTGAGCTTTAACATTATCCTGCACAGCTAGCAGAACTCTTCTCAACTCTTCTTGCTGGTCTTACTACTGGAGTGACCTCTGGCTCTAACTTCATGGAATACACAATTGGAAATTTGCCTAACTTATCATCAAAAACATCAGGATACTCTGAGAAAATGACTTCAGAAAAATTAGAACTCAGAAATGCACTTATGTGATGGACTTCTTTAGCTAAAGAAAGCAGATTCATTCTTAAACTATCTTTGAGACCCAATAAAGACTGCACCGGTCTTCGGACTACATAGAATAACAACTTGTAATAGTTCTCAGCCAAATAACAGGAAAGCATCACTGAGCCCTCGGTTTGAGTTTCTTCACCTCCATAAGCAACACGTCTCAACACTACTGGCCACAATGAGTTGTTCGTTAGTTCTCACTTTAGTAAAATGTCTGCTGATATAACATTACACTTTGAAACAGTGTCTGCTTTGAGCGCTGTGGATTTTCCATTAATCTGGACAGTACAAAACACTTCACTCCTTGTCAATAAATTCACTGCATCAACTCTTTCACCAAGCACTGACTGCTTCATCTCTAATTGATCAACTTGCTTTTTTGTGCAACCTTTCTTTACAACTGAGTGAGGCTTACTTGAGTTACAAAACTTTTGGAACTGGTTCCATTTTTTATACTTGTGACATTGCTGACCAAATGCTAAGCACTTCTCTCTTTTAGACTCATGATTTGTACCACAATTGTGACAGTTAACAATAAAGATAGATTTGGGGTTTGCTGATTCATGCTTGTACTGCACTGAGCTTGAGCTGGCGTATGCTTCTTTTTTAGAACTTTCTGGAAAGCTATGTGTCTTCCTTATAAACCCTGTAGCTGCCACATGCTTGGGCCTGCTTTTGTTTGCCACATGTTGCATACTATCTACATGTATTCTGGAACCAACTGAAACCATGCTCTTGTCACTTGCAAGAATACTTGTGTGTTTTTCTGTCAACTCATGGATTTGACAAATCTCTATGGCTTTACTCAGTGTTGAATCACTGTCACAAAGTAAAATCTTTCTCACAGCAGCACTACTAATACCACACACAAGCCTGTCCTTTAACAGCTCATCTTTTAAGTCACCAAACCAACACATTTTAGCTCTGTTTTTCAAGTCAGTTATATAAGTTGCATATGTTTCCCCTGGTTTCTGATCTCTTGTGTAAATTAAATTCCTCTCTAATGTAATATTACACATTTCTCTGAACTTGCACTTCAAACACTCGGGTCTTCCCTTGATTCAGTCTGTACAGCAATATGACAGCTTTCACCTTCTTGTTCATATACTGCTGGTGCATACAGAAATGAACGCTCTCTTCCTATGGCCTCTGACCCAGCTAGGTTTAGCAAAATGAATGCCCTGGTGTGTGCATCTCTGTCTGCATAAGCTGCTTGTATAAAAATATTGTATTCTTGCTCAAACATTCTCCAATTCTCTGCAATATTCTGATGAATTACAAGTGGTAGAGGCTTTCGAAATCCATCTGCCATATTCACACATACCAGTGAAGAGTTTTGTGAATAAGCACAAACATACACACATGCACATATGCCAGTATTTGTAACTTTGTCCAATGCCTTTGTGCTTCTGAATTTATATCTTTGGGGCTCTTCAAAATTATGCTAATGGACAAACTCGTGGTACCTTTGAATAACTGAACTTTCAAAAATAACTTCTCAGGCACTTTAGACTTTTGTAATATCATTTGAAAGGCTAAATGCTAAAGTTATTTATCATCACTTTGCTAAAGTAGTTTATCATTTTTAAGAAACATTTCAACAACTTTATGACGCGACTGAATAACTCTTGGGCAATGTAATACTCTTGTGATGTCATCTTTTGCGAGAAATCACCTCTTATCAGCATAAGAAACATATCAAATAACTCCATAATGTGAATAAATCGGACATCTCTTGCCCAAAACTCAATAACACTTCAAACTAATTACACTTTGCAAACAACTGCATACAGCACACTGAAATGTCCCCAAAATGGTGGTACCTTGCTAGGCAACTCTTTAAAGTACAAGAAACACTCTGTAATGGTGGCACTTTGTGAATGGACACACCCAGCACAAGAAACTTTTTGAAATGGCTATACTTTGACTGTATTGCACGAAATAGTTGCACTTTGCACACAATAAACTCTGTGTAATGCATGCACAGTAATAAGCACACTCTGCAAGCACTTTTACACACGTTGAGATACTTCAAATAACTATAGTTATGCCCTTGATACAGTACAAAGTCATAGTTATGCCAAAACACAGCACTTTGCCAAAACACATGCAGTCGCCTTGCATTAGTTTTGCTTACTGTGCCCTTATTATATTTGTTTTGCTCGTTTAAGCCCTTTTCATGCCCAATGTACTTTTCTTGTGCTCGTTTTACTCTAAACATACCCAGTTTTGCCTTAAACGCACTCGTCTTGCTTTAAGCATACTCATTTTGCTTTACTGTTAATCATTTCACCAAATACCTTTATTTTAAGCATTTCTTTTAGTTAAAGTTTTCATACCTTCCGCTTGCTTAATAATGCAGTTTGTGCCCTTGTAATGCCCCTTTTTATCTTTTCTATTGAATAAACAGTTTGCGCTGTTTCTCATTACCTTTAATTCTTTTCTGGCTCTTTGTGTGCTCTTTTCTCTCAGTTTTATCTTCACTATTATCTCTGCACCTCATGGCTCTGAATATTATTCTCCGTGATCCCAGTTCTGACACCATGCCGCTCTCCTATCTAGGACACAATAGAACAGTCTTTCTGGGTTCTGTTCAAGCAGCTTTATTTTATACAAACACATCACTATAGAGGTTTACAGACTTTAACTTAAGTAACTTATATACAAACTAACAACTGCAATCATGTATGCTCTCTCTCTCTCTGGCTACTCTTTCAAAATGGCAGTAGGGATGCTTCTTAAAGATATAGCACACACATCACTTGCACTCTGATCTACAATATGTATATATATATATATATATATATATATATATATATATATATATATATATATGTGTGTGTGTGTGTGGTGTGTGTATATATATTATATAGAATATAAACATATAAAGATATATATTATATACATGTGTGTATGTATGTGTATAAGGGTACTGTGAATGTTTCAAAGTGTCTGACTGTTAAGTGTACTTCAGATTGTGTCATTTTGTCAAGTAAGGAATTTATCATTAAATAATAGGAATTGATTGATTGATAAATTCTGATTATGTTTAATAGTATTTAACTGTGGATTTATATATAACTGAGGGGTTATGTTATATGAATGTAGTTTTTTGGTATAGGAAGCAATTGTATTACTGACTGCCAGTATGCTGTGTGGTTGTCGTGGTAGTGATTCGGTGATCTTGGGACTTCTATATCTGTGTGATTGCAGCGATACTATAAAATTCTTAACTACACTGGACTTGTCAAAAGGGTACTGCCAAATCCCTCTCACAGCTAAGCAGCCTTCACAAAACCAGAGGGATTATTACACTGTATAATTTTCTTCCATTCAGATTTCTTTGTGCCCCAGCAACCTTCCAAACAGAAGAAGTACATGCCCTCCTAGTATGGCTATATCAAGAATGGGATGAGAACACAATTTAAATTCTAAACCCAAGAGAGAACCATTTAAATTCTAAGCCCAAGACAGGCCAGACTCAACTCACCACAAAGCAGATGGCCTGGCCTGTCTTGGGCACTCAGCCCATCCAGCAGGCATGAAACCAATAGTTTCATGCTGGGGGGGGGGGGTCACTTGATTCATAGTATTGTAGTTCTTACTAAACAAGAAGAGATTAAAAGTGAACAAGTATAACTTAGTAAACAAAAGCTGTGAGTACACCGATAAGTGCTAAGGCTAAAAGCAGAAATAACAACCTTATGCGACAGCGTAAAATAAAATCAAAAATATTTATTATAAACAACCAAAAAAACACCAGAGTTTAGCACTTTCACCCTCAATAACAGGGCTTCCTCAGAACTCTCAAACCAATTTACATTGGATACTTAAATAACTTTTTTGGCGCCAAAACAGCTTTCAAATATTTAAAGTGACACTACAAGAAAAAATATTCATAATATGAACAATATGCAGCAATCTTTACATAAATAAATAAAAATTCTACAGTCTACATGTTATCAGCATGTCATAATTTTCTAAATATAAAATCCAAAATCAAGGTAACTGTTAAATGACTTCAAATATTTATAATGGCTGAAATATGATATATGCTAATAAATAAATATAAAAAATATATATAAAAAAATATATGTAAAAAAATTTATGTATAAATATTAAAATAGCAGAATGAATAAAAAATGGAATTTAATATATATATATATATATATATATATATATATATATATATATATATATATTTGATTATATGACACTAATAATAAAATTATATACTATGTATACTGATAAAAATTTTTATATATAAAGCCTTCTAATCAATTTATTTTGTAATATATGAATTAAAATCTATGATTTGTTCTTTGTAATACCCAATAATGATTTTATAGATATATAGTCATTAACTAAGGTTGTTATTTCGGCTTTTAGCCTTAGCACTTATCGGTGTACTTGCAGCTTTTGTTTACCAAGTTCTTACTATACAGAAGAAAACACTTGGCTCAAAAATGTATAAATTGTGGTGAAAATAAGTTGTATAGCAGTGTTATAACAAGAATGCATTGTAAACAGATTAAAAGTAACTTTAAATTAAGTGTTTTTGTTACTTTGTACCTGTTACTTTAAGAATAGAAAGATGCCTGGGTGTATTAATAAGATCATGTTTGTTTAATGAACTGTTGAAGGTAATATAAAAAGAGGGCTGAGGAAAGTCTAGTCTTAGAGCATTTTCCTTTTGTGGTAAGTAACTGTAAGTTTAGAGCAATATTTCCAGGTCAGTGAATCAACTACAGTGAAGGAAAGCATTAGTGAAAAAGCTGGAAATTGTTCTTAACAGAAACTGTTCCCCCACAGTATAAGAGTAAGCAAAAGGTACTTGCTATGTGTTTAGTTAAACCATTAGACTGTTTTACTTGAAAAAAAACTGCCTTATTTTGACTGTATATAAGGAAGTCCATTATTTTTATACAGATGGTGATCTCAGCTGTGTTAATATTCCACTGTATGATTATATTAGGATCCATTGCAGTTAACTTTGGCAGAAGCACAAAATGTTGGCCGTTTAAATTGCATATCACCAAACATTGTGGCACAAGCAATCCTACAACACAGATTATATTTGCAAAAACTCACACCCTAATGAAAGCATTCCAAAAATAGAAGAAAAAAAAATATTCATGATGGACTCTGACACTCACACCTCCAAACATGGGGACAGTGCCCCCCACCCGCTAATCACCACCACTAACTTAACCAGCAAAACCATATGCAGGAAAAATCCACTGTGATTAAATTAATCAATGACCAACTCTCTCTCTCTCTCTCTATATATATATATATATATATATATATATATATATATATATATATATATATACATATATATATATATAGAGAGAGAGAGAGAGAGAGAGCTGTGCATATTTGTGTATTTGTGATTGATTAAAAATTTTAGATATTTAAAGCTCAGACATACAACGGCTTAAACACATCCAGGCAATGAATTTCACACAAACAATAAACCATACGGGGATGGATATGTTTGCTTCTTTGCATTTCTTTGCTTTTGCCATACGTTTCATTTAACAGTGGTTATGATATAAATGTATGCTGTTTATTATGTCACCTTTGTTACTATGGTGTACGTATTCAGAACACACAGGTGTGCCTCAGAGTAACTTCTCTGGTACCATCTAAGTTACTGGCCATTCCCACCCTACTGTTGGTATTGCAAGGTCTGGTTGCTGTTTCTGAATTGCTTTTAATATTCTTTCCACTTAAGTAGTAGCTTTGAAGGGAAGGTGAAATACAAACTCTCTTGCAGAATGACTGCAGACAGAAGGGATAGTGTTTCATCAGTAAGCACATCATCTCACACTGTATACATTAACTAGAACTAGATATTCAAAAGGCTTAAAGGCATAATGCTGTGATTAAGTCAATATGAAATTAATGTGTGTTTATTTACAGTTTTAAATGAAAAAAATATATACTTTTCATAAAAAATAAATACATTTTACAAAAAAGTAACTGTTTTTTGGGGGATAGAGTTTTATAAATTACTTGAAATCGTATTACCACTTGTGCCTGACAATTTCATGCCTCATTTACTGTTAAAGTTGTAGCAGTCATTTAAGAAGCATCTTTACATGGGAAACATATGGACCAATTACCTAGGAGATAATTACAAACCACTTAGGATATTGCTTTGTTAAAAATGTATTTCTTGTGAGGTTTATTTAACTAGCAACATCCTATGTTGTTCAGGATGTGGTTCACTTAATTCAAAGTGTTTCAACACGCAGATTATACACCACTTTTCTTTCATTGCCTCTCTTGTTTTTCTTTTTTTTCTCCAGTTTAATAACCCATTTTAGTGGTTTTAGTTTTATATATTTTAGGACTGAATTAAAAAAAACCTGATGCAATGTTTACTGTAGAATCACAGTCTAGTTTATGTATAACATCCTTATACTTTAAGGCAATAAAATCTGAATATTAAACAACATAAATATGTGAACATATTGAAAGTAACAGAGGGACAGTGGATTAACAACGCAACTAAGATTCTACTGTTTAAAACCCTACTCTTGATTTCACAAGAAGCTGAAACATGTGTCCTGAAATTTTGTTCTCAAGAATGACGAAAGTTAGTCACCTGAGTGATCATAAGTCCTGATGCAGATGTGAGAGCCTGCATGGAAAAATGCTGATGTCAGTGTAGTGGTACCCACCTGCATGGAATAATGATGATGTTGTCAGTGTAGTGGTACCCGCCTGCATGGAATAATGCTGTTGGTGTCAGTGTATTGGTACCCACCTGCATGGAATAATGCTAATGTTGTCAGTGTAGTGGTGCCTGCCTGCATAGAATAATGCTGATGTTGTCAGTGTAGTGGTGCCCACTTGCATGTAGTAATGCTGATGTTGTAAGTATAGTGGTGCCTTCCTGCATGGAATAATGCTGATGTTGTCAGTGTAGTGGTGCCTTCCTGCATGGAATAATGATGATGTTGTCAGTGTAGTTGTACCTGCCTGCATGGAATAATGCTAATGTTGTCATTGTAGTGGTATTCACCTGCATGGAATAATGCTGATGTTGTCAGTATAGTGGTGCCCCACCTGCATAGAATAATGCTGTTGGTGTCAGTGTATTGGTAACCACCTGCATGGAATAATGCTAATGTTGTCAGTGTAGTGGTGCCCACTTGCATGTAGTAATGCTGATGTTGTAAGTATAGTGGTGCCTTCCTGCATGGAATAATGATGATGTTGTCAGTGTAGTGGTACCTGCCTGCATGGAATAATGCTAATGTTGTCATTGTAGTGGTATTCACCTAAATGGAATAATGCTGATGTTGTCAGTGTATTGGTACCCACCTGCATGGAATAATGCTAATGTTGTCAGTGTAGTGGTGCCTTCCTGCATGGAATAATGATGTTGTCAGTGTAGTGGTACCTGCCTGCATGGAATAATGCTAATGTTGTCATTGTAGTGGTAATCACCTGCATGGAATAATGCTGATGTTGTCAGTATAGTGGTGCCCCACCTGCATAGAATAATGCTGATGCTGTTAGTGTAGTGGTGTCCACCTGCATGGAATAATGCTGATGTTGTCAGTGTAGTGGTACCTGCCTGCATAGAATAATGCTGATGTTGTCAGTGTAGTGGTACCTGCCTGCATGGAATAATGCTGATGTTGTCAGTGAACTGGTGCCCACCTGCATGTAATAATGCTGATGTTGTCAGTGTAGTGGTACCCACCTGCATGGAATAATGCTGATGTTGTCAGTGTATTAATAACCAACTGCATGGAATAATGCTGATGTTGTCAGTGTAGTAGTACCCACTTGAATGGACTAATGCTGATGTTGTCAGTGTAGTGGTACCCACCTGCATGGAATAATGCTGATGTTGTCAGTGTAGTAATACCTGCCTGCATGGAATAATGCTGATGTTGTCAGTGTAGTGGTACCTGCCTGCATGGAATAATGTTGATGTTGTCAGTGTAGTGGTACCTGCCACCATGGAATAATGCTGATCTTCTCAGTGTAGTGGTGCCCATGTGCATGGAATAATGCTGATGTTCTCAGTGTAGTGGTACCTGCCTGCATGGAATAATGCTGATGTCAGTGTAGTGATACCCAGCTGCATGTAATAATGCTGATGTTGTCAGTGTAGTGATACCCACCTGCTTGTAATAATGCTGATGTTGTCAATGTAGTGGTGCCCACCTGCATGGAATAATGCTGAGGTTGTCAATCTAGTGGTACCCACCTGCATGGAATAATGCTGATGTTGTCAGTGTAGTGGTACCTGCCCACATGGAATAATGCTGATGTTGTCAGTACAGTGGTGCCCACTTGCATGGAATAAAGCTGATGTGGTCAGTGTAGTGATACCTACCTGCATGGAATAATGCTGATGCTGTCAGTGTAGTGGTGCCTGCCTGCATGAAATAATGCTGATGTTTTCAGTGTAGTGGTACCTGCCTACATAATTCTGATGTTGTCAGTGTAGTGGTGCCCATCTGCATGGAATAAAGCTGATGTTGTCAGAGTAGTGATACCTACCTGCATGGAATAATGCTGATGTTCTCAGTGTAGTGGTGCCTGCCTGCATGGAATAATACTGATGTTGTCAGTGTAGTGGCACCTGCCCACATGGAATAATGCTGATCTTGTCAGTGTAGTGATGCCCACCTGCATGGAATAACACTGATGTTGTCAGTGTAGCACCTCAACACTCATCAATTTGCCTTGCTGTACTAACTAACTTAACTAGAGATCAGTAATTCTTTACTCACTCAGGAAGATGTAGTAAGAAATAGATAAATGTTGTTTTTCTGCATTTGTGTTAATCTAGCCAGCTGTGTTATTTTTTTATATCTTCTGTGAGAAAACTCTGGTGTTTATTGTAACTAGATATTCAGTATTCTTGTGTTACCCTAGTAAGAGTATTAAGTAGCTGATTGGTGGCAGCATAATTACCTTATAGTCTGGGCAAAGGGGGTATAGCTGGTAAATCTGTGCCAGCCTTTCCCTTCCCAAGTGTGTGTGTGTGTGTGTGTGTGTGCGTGTGTGCGTGTGTGCGTGTGTGCGTGCGTGTGTGTGTGTGTGTGTGTGTGTGTGTGTGTGTGTGTGTGTGTGTGTGTGTGTGTGTGTGTGTGTGAAAATCAAACATCCAAGTGTATGTGTTAGCTGCTTGGATCAGGAACAGTGCTCCAAAGTGTGGAGTCTTGTCTGGGGCCTAGAGAGAGAGAGTCCAGTGTGCTCTTAAGGGAAATTGTGCTTGTTGCAGAGAGCTGCATCACAAAATACTGTATGTATTCATTTTTGCTCCTAGTGGCCGTCCCTCAACAGTAACAGTGGTGAGGATTGAGGCTGCTTGATTTCTGACCTGGAGATGAGACCATCACAGATGCTCAGAAAACATGTTGTTAAAAGAAGAAACAAGATAATAAAGTACATAATATTTGAGATGTAACACACAGACTCATACTCACATATATAAACTTACCTTTAACTATCAAACTATTACTTTTTTTTTTAGTTTTTTTTTTTTTTGATCAAAGTATTACTTCATCAAAAAAAAGTGATCTAATAACACTTTGTCTAATGATAACCGGCACTGTTTACTAACACATACAACTCTGATAATAAGGAAAGTTTAACATTGTATGATCATTCTTACAAATTTATTTTGCAGGTTGCTTTACCAAAGTGTGTGTCAGGCTGCGAGTGCTGGTTGTACACTAACTATATATGGTACATATAAATTAGAGATGTGGGCAGTGCAGGGAGACAATCTTTTGCTTCATATATATTTGTAATTATTCTTGGTTTAAATGAAGTAAGTGTGTGTTGCATCACTTTTGTAAGACATTCTATATTTAGATCAAATGACAGGCTTGTGTGTGTGTGTGTGTGTGTGTGTGTGTGTGTGTGTGTGTGTGTGTGTGTGTGTGTGTGTGTGTGTGTGTGTGTATGCATATAAATTACATACAGTACCCTGTTGAATGCTCCTCTTGTTGACAGAGACAGCAGCTTGTTTGAACCACCTAATTCAGGTTTTGCCTATGAATCCTGTACTCAGCTCTTTGAGTCAACTGTAGCAGTTACTTTGGTGTCGCACCTAGCAGTGGCCGTGCACCTGTGGAGCTAGATATGAGTAAGGGGACAGGAGGCAGAGCCACACATAAATGGTTGTTGTCTGTTCATTTATTTTACTACCTGAGACAAGAAGTAGATCTCAGATAGCAATGGAAGAACGAATGGTTGGTTTTCTGTTGGTTTGTCCAGGAGCCAACCAAAGACTTAGTAAGCAAGCAAACCAAGAAGAAACAGGTGCCTTTTAGGAATATAAGATGTTGAGAGGTATGTAAATGTTAGATTCCAGTTATCTTCAATAACAGGTCAAGAAAGGATTGTTTCAAGGAAAGCTGAGCCTAAAGAGCCATGCTAGAAGATGCCCCTGCACTGGAACAGGGAAGAGACCTGCTGAATGGAATTTATCCAGATGTGTGCATGTTGGGGGGGTAAGTGTATACAAGTGTTAAAACCATTTAAGCGCCAATTTACTTTTAAAATCCTTTGTGAAGAATGCCTACATAAAATAACTGTACTTAGGTTCATAGGTAGGTACTAGGCTATTGGCCCTAGGGCCTATACAAGCCTAGCCAAAAATGTACCCTGGCTTTCGCCACCCAAGAAACTTATTTTCCTGTGCCCCTGTCAAGCAGAACTACAGAAGTGATCCCAGGGGTGAATTTGCTATTACCCATCCAATCATCAAGATTTTTCTTGAAGAGTGCCAATGAGGAGCTCTGTTTGACATAGATAGGTAGTCTGTTCCAGAGTATGGGAAGTCTCTGGGACAGGAATCTATCCCTCCAGCATGTTCTGTTTATTGTGGTGACAAGGTTTAGGTCCCTAGAGCGTGTAGCTCGGAGGGATTGGGATTTCCTTAAGTCGAGCATGTCCAACAGCTCTGGGTTTGACAAAGCTTTGTATGTTAGGCAGAGATCGCCTCTGAGTAGGCGATATGCGACGGAGTAAAGCTGGAGTTTTTTGAGACGGTCTGTGTAAGGCATCTGTTTGAGGCCAGTAATCCTCTTTGTGAGGTATTTTTGCAGCCTTTCCAGTTGTTGTAGATGTCTTGTGAGGTACATAACAAAAGGGGCGTTGTACTCTATAATGGGTCTAATGAGTGATGAGTAGAGGGGAACAATGACCTCTTTTTCTGGATGAGAAACCTTTTATGATGAGGTGTGCCACGTAGAAGGATTTCCTGACCACTTTGGCGATGTGATTATCAAAGGAGAGACTACTGTCCACCTGTGTCCCAAGGTCTCATCACACTTTCAGTGTTAAGTAGACTACCGCCTATGTGGTAGTTCATGGGTACAGAATTTTTACCAAAGGGGATGACAATGCACTTTTTGGCATTGAGCTTGAGACCTGTCTCAGTGAGGCCCTTTTGTAGAATGTCCACATCATTAGGAGTTTCAATTATGGCTCCTAGTTTGCAGTCATCTGCGAATTTAGTTAGCCAAAGACCTTCTGTGTTAGCCTGTACTTCAGAGAAGTAGATACCAAACAGGAGAGGACCCAGGACTGAACCCTGTGGTACTCCACTTGTCACTGGTCTGAAGTCTGATTTGGAGTCTGCTACTTTTACAGTGTGAGTTCTTTCAGTAAGCCAGTTGGCAACCCAGCTTGTGACATAGGGATTTATACCTAGTTTAGTGAGTTTATCTGTAATTCCAGAGTGGGAGATGGTGTTGAACGCCTTGGCGAGATCTAGATAGGCTGTGTAAACCACCTTACCCTCATCTATGGCTTTGGTGACTACTTCAAAGAAGTCTATCAGGTTTAGGAGACATGATCCGCCTTTTACAAACCCAAACTGTGTGGGGTCCAGGGTTTGGAGATCTCTAATGTCTTTGTTTATGAGTTCCATGATGATACGTTCCATGGCCTTGCAGACGAGGCTCGTCAGGCTAATGGGGCAGTAGTTCCCAGGGTCTGTTGTGGCCCCCCCCCCCTTTGTAGAGTGGGATAACTGTCACAGTGCGCCATTCAATGGGCACAAAGCCTGAGGTGAGGCTATGATTGAACATGGTACTTAGGTGGGGTGCCAGTTCATTCTGTAGTTCATGTAGAAGGCAGCCTGGGATGTTGTCACGTCCCATGGATGCTGTGTTCTTGGCTTTGGAGAGTGAAGTTTTTACCTGTGCAGCCGTGATTACAGGAACTTTGCATTCTTCCAGTATAAAGATGGGCCCTTTAGGGGGTGAGAGGGGGGTAAAGTTAGCACTAAACCTATCTGACAGGATGTTGGCAATATCAGTTGGTTCTGTATATTTTGTGTCATTGGGCTGTAACTCAGAGCAGATCTGAGTGCTGCCATTGAGATTTTTGACATAGCTATAGAATGCTTTGTGGTTGTCTTTAGAATCAGTGGCAATTTTGTTTTCATAACTAGCTTTGGAGGATTTTATGAGGGATCTCAGCTTCTTACTGTGGCTGACCAGGGAGTTCCTCCAATCGTGGGATTTTACTCTTTTTTGCAACAGTTTCTTTCTTCTGTTGTAGAGTTTGTTTATGGCAGAAGACCACCAGATTGGCTTCCATTTTTTGGAGGATAGCATCTTGGTTCTGTTAGGGATAGCACGATCCATGCACTCGTGTAAGTGCTTATAAAGTGCATTTGTGTGGGATTCAGCAGTCGTACCTCTATTGTCCATCTGCATGGGTGTCATGACGTTTGCCACTTCTGTCTTAAGAAGTGTGAAGTTGGCTTTGGAGAATTTTTTTACAGTTGTTTTCCTAATGGGGGGTGGGAGCGGGATGTGGATTTCTAGGGTGATTAGCTTGTGGTCGGATCTGACCAACGAAGAGCTGACCTCTGGTGTAGAACACCAGTCACCCATGTTGGTGATGACCAGGTCTAGGATATTGCTGCCTCTGGTGGGGGTGTGGATAAGTTGATCCAAAGCACTGGAATTGATGATTTCCAGAAAACGTTGAGCAAAAGAGTTGGTACATGAGTAGTTTTTCCAGTTAATGGTAGGGTAGTTGAAATCACCCATTATTAGAGTGTTGGGTTGTACCTTAATATTTTCCAGTGTATCAAGAAAAGAGGAGTGGGAATCCTGGGGCCTGGTCGGGGGTCTGTAGCAAGCTACAATCTGATTGCGGTTTTGCCCAGAGTTAGTTGAACTTGGATAATCTCAGATGCATTATGCTGAGCAACTTGCTTCGAGGTGTGGATATCCTTAATGAATATGGACACGCCTCCACCTTTAGTGCTTCGGTCCGGGTTTGGTGGCCGAAAGGTGTGGTATGAATTATAGCCTGGTAATGCAGGGGTGCTCTCTGGAGCTTTGAACCAGGTCTCTGTCACTGCACAGATGTCAATGTTCTCCATTTTAAGGAGTGCCCCGAGTGAGTGCATTTTGAGGTTTAGACTTCTAGCATTGAGTAGCATTACCCTCAGATTTTGCTTGCTTGTACCTGTTACGATGATTAATTTGTCATTTGAACCTTGCCTAAAAAAGGCACTATAGGGGTGGCAAGAGCCTTTGCCAGTATCCAGAATCCCAAGGGTGACAGGTGCAGGCCATCTCTGGCAAAGCAGCGTGGTCTGTCGATCATGTCATCCCAGGCAGACAGATACTGGATTCCCTTAGAATGACACCAGAAGCTTAGCCAATTGTTAAAGTCAATCATTTTGTCCTTGTACTGTGGTGTCATTCTGGGTGATGGCAGGATGCTACTCAGGGCTAGGGTCATACCGACCTGGGCTACAAGATCAGAGAGCTCCTCCATGTCTCTTTTCATGTAGTCCAGGGAGGTACGTCTCAGGTCATTCACACCAACATGGACAATGACAGAGTCATATTTGTACTTGTTGTGGAGTGACCTGAGTGCATGCATTATGTGGTGGATCCTGGCACCTGAAAGGCAGCTGACAGTAACTTTTTCCTTGCTTAGCCTGGTGAGTGGAACATCAGTGTGCCTGACTATAGAGTCACCTATCACTAGAGTGTTGGGTACGTTATGCCTTATGGGCTGTAGTTGAGTGGCACACTGAGTATGTGGGCTATGTGTCATTTGGGTTGTGTTGGGGGGTGGAGGTTGCTTTCATTTCTGCTTTGGAGGTCTCTGTTGTTTGGGCAGATTAGTACTGAGAGCCTCCATGAATGTAGGTGTGTGTTTTGTGGTTCTGTGTGTGTGTTTTGGTGGTGTAGGTTTTGAGGGACTATGTGATGAGTGTGGTGCGGTGCAAGTGTTTACCTTCTCCTCTTGACTGTCTAGGCCAGTCTTTGGTAAAGAGAGCTTTGCTTCCAGTTTGGCTATATAAGTGCATCCCTCACAGGTCATAGTGTTGGGTGGTAGGAGGAGAGGGTTGTCTGTGTACATGAGGCAATCACCTGCATTGTCCCAAGATGCCCAGATTCATCAGGTAAACAGGAGAAAACACCGGGAGCTGACCTTTAGATATGCCTGAATAGGTGCTTATTTATTAAGTACTAAAAACTGTTTTCCTCTAGACAAGTGAGGAAAGTTGAGTGCTGTAGTAATTTGTAACTTATTTAGTGCTTACAATGAGTTCTGAACAAGTGCTGAGATCAACGAAACAGATGAGTGCTAAAACTAAAACGCTGGCTAGTTGCAAGGGAAATTTTGAAAAATAGACTTTATGGCGCCAGGAATAGTTTAACCCCAGTTAAGTGGTGGGGGGCTTAGGAGCTCACAAACAGTCCTGGACACAGCAAATCTTGATGAAACTGCTGTAAAGAACTAGATTTTCTGTTGTTTTGAGCTGCATTTTCTTTAGTTGTTTTACCCTCGGTGCTACAAGTAAGCAATTTTTTCTCTTGCCTTATATAAATAAAACATATAATCTAAGAAAGCTGTCTCAAAGAAACAGGCTTATCATCAGTACTTCTAAATTCTACTTTCCTATATATAGATATACCTGTGTATATACATAGATAGATATACACATATACATACATACATAGATATAGATATATATGTGTGTGTGTGTGTGTGTGTGTGTATATATATATATATATATATATATATATATATATATATATATATATATATATGTGTATGTATATATATAACCCAGCCACTGGGGATGCACAAGCCAGTGCATTTCTTTGTACCGGTCCCAAGCCCGGATAAATGGGGAGGGTTGCATCAGGAAGGGCATCTGGCGTAAAACCTCTGCCAAATGACTTATGCGGAGAACATTTCTTATTTCCATACCAGATCGGTCGAGGCCCGGGTTAACAACGAACGCCACCAGTACTGTTAGCCAACAGGGTGCTGGCGGAAATTGGGCTACCGTTGGCCGAAGGAGAAGAGGAGGGGGAAGGCATGCCCAAAGGCAGGAAGAGAGGAGGAAGGTTAGGAGTGTAGTAGTGAGGGTAGGAACTTTGAATGCTGGCAGTATGACTGGTATAGGGAGAGAGCTAGCTGATATGATGGAGAGAAGGAAGGTTGATATATTGTGTGTGCAACAGACCAGATGGAAGGGAAGTAAGGCCAGGTGTATAGGAGGCCTGTTCAAATTGTTCTATCATAGTGTGGATGGCAGGAGAAATGGGGTAGGGGTTATCCTAAAGGAACAGTATGCCAAGAGTGTTTTGGAGATGAAGAGAGTGTCTCATAGAGTGATGTTTATTAAGCTTGAAATTGATGGTGTAATGATGAATGTTGTTAGTGCATATGCTCCACAAGTTGGGTGTGCAATGGATGAGAAAGAAAAATTTTGGAGTGAGTTGGATGAAGTGGTGGTGAGTGTACCCAAGGGTGAGAGACTAGTGATTGGAGCGGACTTCAATGGGCATGTTGGTGAAGTGAACAGAGGGGATGAGGAAGTTGTGGGTAGGTATGATGTTAAGGAGAGGAATGCAGAAGGTCAGATGATTGTGGATTTTGCGAAAAGGATGGACATGTCTGTGATGAATGTGTATTTTAAGAAGAGGGAGGCGCATAGGGTGACATACAAGAGTGGAGGAAGATGCACACAGGTGGATTATATCCTATGCAGGAGGTCCAATGTGAAGGAGATTGGAGACTGTTAAGTGGTGACAGGGGAAATGTGTAGTTAGGCAGCATAGAATGGTGGTCTGTAGGATGACATTGGTGATCAAGAAGCGGAGGAAAAGTGTGAGAGCACTGCCAAGGATCAAATGGTGGAATTTCAAAATGGTGATTGTGAGGTGGAGTTCAGGGAAGAGTTAAAACAGGCACTGAGGGGCAATGAAGAGTTACCAAATAGCTGGGTAACTACAGCACAGATGGTAAGGGAGACAGCTAGAAAGGTGCTTGGTGTGACATTTGGACAGAGGAAGGAGGACAAGGAGACCAGGTGGTGGAATGAGGAAGTACAGGAGAGTATACAAAGGAAGTGGCTGGCAAAGAAGAAGTGGGACTGTCAGAGAGATGAAGAAAGTAGACAGGAGTATAAGGAGATGAGGAGCATGGCAAAGAGAGAGGTGGAGAAGGCTAAGGATAAGGCATATGGAGAATTGTATGAAAGGCTGGACACTAAAGAGGGAGAAAAGGACCTGTACCAATTGGCTAGACAGAGGGACAGAGCTGGCAAAGATGTGCAGCAGGTAAGGGTGATAAAGGATAGTGAGGGAAACACAGTCACATGCGAGGAGAGTGTGTTGAGTAGATGGAAAGAGTACTTTGAAGGGCTGATGAATGAAGAGAATGAGAGAGAGAGAGAGAGGGTTGGATGATGTGGGGGTAGTGAATCAGGAAGTGAAACAGATTAGCAAGGAGGAAGTAAGGACAGCTATGAAGAGGATGAAGAATGGAAAGGCTGTTGGCCCAGATGACATACCAGTGGAAGCATGGAGGTGCTTAGGAGAAATGGCAGTGGAATTTTTAACCAGATTGTTTAATGAAATTTTGGAAAGTCAGAGGATGCCTGAGGAGTGGAGAAAAAGTGTTTTGGTACCTATCTTTAAGAATAAGGGTGATGTGCAGAGCTGCAGTAACTACAGAGGGATAAAATTGATCAGTCACAGCTTCAAGTTATGGGAAAGAGTAGTGGAAGCTAGGTTATGAAGGGAGGTGATGATAAGTGATCAGCAGTATGGTTTCATGCCAGGAAAGAGCACTGCAGATGCAATGTTTGCTCTGAGTGTGTTGTTGGAGAAATACAGAGAAGGCCAGAAGGAGTTGCATTGTGTCTTTGTGGACTTAAAGAAAGCATATGACAGGGTGCCTAGAGAGGAGTTGTGGTATTGTATGAGGAAGTCGGGAGTGGCAGAGAATTATGTAAGAGTGGTACAGGATATGTACGAGGGTAGTGTGACATTGGTGAGGATTGCGATGGGAGTGACAGATACGTTTAAGGTGGAGGTGGGATTACATCAAGGATCAGCTCTGAGCCCTTAATTATTTGCAGTGGTGATGGACAGGTTGACAGATGAGATCAGACAGGAGGCCCCGTGGACTATGACGTTTGTAGATGACATTGTGATATGTAGTGAGAATAGGGACCAGGTTGAGGAGACCCTGGAGAGGTGGAGATGTGCTTTAGAGAGGAGAGGAATGAAGGTCAGCAGGGCTAAAACAGAATATGTGCGTGTAAATGAGAGGGAGGGTAGAGGAATGGTGAAGATGCAGGGAGAAGAGTTGGTAAACGTGGATGAGTTTAAGTACTTGGGATCAACAGTTCAGAGTAATGGTGAATGTGTAAGAGAGGCAAAGAAGAGGGTACAGGCAGGGTGGAATGGGTGGAGAAGAGTGTCAGGAGTGATTTGTGACAGACGGGTACCAGTAAGAGTGAAAGGGAAGGTCTACAAGAGGGTAGTGAGACCAGCTATGTTATATGGGTTGGAGACGGTGGCATTGACAAAAAGGCAGGAGTCAGAGCTGGATGTGGCAGAGTTAAAGATGTTAAGATTTGCACTAGGTGTGACTAGGATGGACAGGATTAGGAATCAGTATATTAGAGGGTCAGCTCAGGTTGGAGAGTTTGGAGACAAAGCAAGAGAGGAGAGATTGCGTTGGTTTGGACATGTGCTGAGGAGGGATGCTGAGTATATTGGGAAAAGGATGCTAAGGATGGAGCTGCCAGGTAAGAGGAAAAGAGGAAGGCCTAAGATAAGGTTTATGGATGTGGTGAGAGAGGACATGCAGGAGGTTGGTGTGAAAGAGCATGATGCAGAGAACAGGTAGAAATGGAAACAGATGATCCGCTGTGGTGACCCCTAACGGGAACAGCCGAAAGAAGATGATGATATGTATATATATATATATATATATATATATATATATATATATATATATATATATATATATATATATATGTGTGTGTGTGTGTGTGTGTTTGTGTGTGTGTACTGAAATTAAATGAAACACCCAAAGATCAAAATTTACAAAGTCACCTTTGCAAACAGCGACACACTGTTACTCATGGAGTAATAATCTCGGCACATACAAAACTTAAACCTAAAATAATAAAATAAAGTATCATTTTTTTGCATTGGGGCAAGCCCTACTGTTCCCCCCCACACCTTGTACTAATTATATATACTAACTCCAAATTTGCACAATATTGATGAAAGGAAATATTTCCCTAGCCTATGAAATGTACAGTCTCACAGACGATCTGTATAGCAGACCAACTAAACAGACATTGACCAATGAGAGATTGAACATATTTCAGTGATCCCATATGCATGCATGTATGTGTATGTATATATATATATATATATATATATATATATATATATATATATATATATATTATTAAACACTTTAACTGTCTCAAAGTTCACTGAAACTTATAAAAAACGCAAACCTTGCGGAAATGAAGGAAAGCAGCAGATACATATCGACACAACTCCAGCAGTATTCAGCAAAATAATGATTTAATTCCAGCAGTGAAATATTCATGATCTTCCAGCAAAAATCGATTAAAAACTGTGGTGAAATATTCACATAACAGCAAAAGAAGGTATTTAAGTGCTTTCGTTCGTTCACTATTACATTGCAATGTCAAAAGTTAGACTTTGCAGTGAAATAGTGAACAAATGAAAGCTCTTAAATACATTGTTTGCTGTTATGTGATATTTCCCTACTGTTTTTAATCGATTTTTGCTGGAAGATTGTGAATATTTCACTGCTGGAATAGAATCATTGTTTTGCTGAATACTGCTGGAGTTATATCAATTATTTTCTGCTGTGAAACAAGTACCTGCTGCTTTCCTTCATTTCCACAAGGTAAAAAAAAAAAAATATATATATATATATATATATATATATATATATATATATATATATATATATATATATATGGTTCTCCTACACATGATCGAAATTTCATATGACTGAAATTCATTTGACTGAGACCAGAACCTCAAAAGTTCAAAACACTGAAAACTCATTTGACTGAAACTCATAACACTGACCACTAAAGTAAAAAGTATATGCCCTTTTCCCCACTGTAGTGCGATCCTAGAGTTAGTACATATAGTTAGGGGGTGGGGGGCACAGCCCCCCAAATGCATTGTTTGTTTGTCTTTTCGGCTTTTCCCGGTTAGGGGTCGCCACAGCGGAACTCCGGTCCGCTAATGATTGGCAGTAGATTTTTATGAACGCCGAGGTGCTAACTCGACGTTCAACCTTCAACGAAGGCATGCCCATTTACGCATGTCTTTCAAATGCCCACCCAACCATGGGGAGGACATGCAGACTCCACACAGAAGGCACTCCCCGCACTTCAGCCGAGAATTGAATGGGAGAACCTCTTGCTGTGAGCCAACAATGCTACCGCTGCACAAAACATACAGATGGATACTTATAACTGCAATAAATGACTCTTTGCAGAAGACAATATATACCTAAACTATGTGGGAGGCTACACCTCCCACACCCACCAATGTGGGGGGGGGGCTGCATCCCTCACACACACCCTAACCATATATACTAACTCCAGGATCACACTACAGTGGGGAAAAGGGCATATACCTGTTACTTTAATGTGTCACTATTATGAGTTTCAGTGTTTTGAACTTTTGATGTTCTGGTCTCAGTCAAATGAATTTCAGTCATATGAAATTTCGATCATGTGTAGTAGACCCATATATATATGTATATAGATAAATATGTATGACAGGTAGGTGTGTATGCGTGTGTCCGCATACTTAGAGAGAAGAATGCTAACACTGTAACAGTGATAGCAGCTGTAGCTGTGTTCCTAGAGAAG
Organism: Protopterus annectens; assembly: GCF_019279795.1. Taxonomy (NCBI): domain Eukaryota; kingdom Metazoa; phylum Chordata; order Ceratodontiformes; family Protopteridae; genus Protopterus; species Protopterus annectens. Next base: position 427,735,379 of record NC_056747.1, on the reverse strand, counting down.
CACAGTGACCCCTGACCATACTGCGTATTGCATTTCCAGTAGAAAGCTTTGGTGCACATTATAATATTGCCTTTGAGTAACACTAGTGTTGATATTCACATGGTATACCATATTACCATATGGAATGCGCACCAGCTGCGTGCACAATCATAGATCTGCAGTTATGCTGCACTGTTATTAGGATTTGCCATTTTCCTTCATTTTTGCGTTCACTAGTTTTGTGCAGTACGCACTATTTCTCTGAAAGCCCACTGAAAATGGATAACAAAAACTTGAAAAAAAATGAAATTAAAATGGATTAAAATTAATATTACCAAAAATTGTGTTGAAAAAGCAAAGAAACGTATATCCTGTGAAAACGAGTGACCAGAAAAATGGAGTCGATTCCATTCGTTTCATTAGAGATGAAATCATTGTGAAAGAATTTAAAAGTTAAAATAAGGAAGACGATGAAACAGACAGAATTCACAATGCAATGCATGTATATATTTATTTATTTAAGTATGTTATAACTGTTAACCAGGGTAGAATATTGATTCGGCTGGAACATTTTCAGGCTCACCCAGAGGCAAAATAATAATTTTATCTTTTAATTTTAAACACATAAATATAGAGAAACATTCTGTCATGACACATTGATTTGAATGTCAGTATCCCAGAAGCTATATCTTATTTATAGTGCACAGAAAATCTGTAAGTAGATCAGAACAGATGGAAATGTAGTTGAAAGTAGATAGCAAGTCAAAACAGGAAAAAGGATTGTTATGTGCTGTCTTTATAACTGCTCTAAAACAAGGAGGGAAGAGTTTAAGTGGATGATTTTTTGAGATTATGGAAGAGAGCTTGCTGGTAGGGTAAGGAAGGGGTGAGATTATGAGACAGACGAGAACTGACAGTGAAATAACACAAGGAAGAAGAACATGGGACATGAAAGTCTCAAAAAAGTAAAATACAAATGCAAATACTTCTGACCAGCCTATTCAGCAAACCATAGAAAATGGGAAATTTCCATAAAAGTAAAATACAAATGCGAATACTTCAGACCAGCCTATTCAGCAAACCATAGAAAATGGAAAATTTCCATAAGACTCCAAAAGGACAAGTGTTATTCTTTTCACAAAAGTAGAAGGAAGTCAGAGGTTGAGATTGATTACCTGGCAACAGACCCCCATTCAGTTCTTAAAAACAAAACTAGAGGGGAGCTTCACCATGCTAAACTGAAGGAAACTATTCAAGGAACAAATTAAAACCCTACATAAGTGTTTCACATGGCAGCAAAATAGATCTCCATGCACCCTACATACTTAATATGATGTTTTGGCAGTTAGCACAGAGAATTAAAGCCATTAACTGTTATAGGGCTACTTCCTATAGTCCAGGGGGTGATTTCCTCAGCAACCAACTGCTCATTCTGAGCAAGTTTCTTAAGAACACAGCATTCCCAGACTAGCTCTGAAAAGGAAACTTATATCCAGTGAACTTACCTAGTTGAAAAATAAGTAAAATTCAAAAATAAATAAACTCCAGTGATATTACACCTTGGAGGAAATTAGTATTTATCCCATTGCAATAGTATTGAGACATTCACCATCATGCAGATATACACCTCTCTCTCTCTCTCTCACACACACACACACACACACACACACACACACACACACACACACACAGAAAAACTTTTTTTCCAGCAGGTTTCCAAATGAAAAACATAGTTTCCCTGCACTTAGAACAACCAGTCTGTATTCAAACTATCATCAGTTCACCATTATTTCTAAGTAATAGTTAGCGTTGCTGCCTCACAGCAAGAGGTTCTCTGGTTCGATTCTTGGCTGGGGTGCCTTCTGTGCGGAGTCTGCATGTCCTCCCTGTGGTCGCGTGGGTTTCCTCCATGTGCTCCGGTTTCCTCCCACATCCCAAAGACATGCTGTAGGTGGATTGGGCACTCTAAATTGGCCCTAGGTGCTAGTGTGTGCATGTGTGTGCCTTCTGTGGAAGGTTGGGCACTGGGCTGGCAACTCGACACTGTAAAACTCCACTGCCAATCATGAGTGGACAGGTGATCCACTGTAGCGACCCCTAACCGGGAAAAGCCGAAAGAGGAAGAAGATGATCAGGGAATCACTGCTGAAGAGGGGACTTTTTTGACATATCCAAAAGCCATCAAGGCATTGGGCACAAATTAACACAGTTTCATATCAAATGTCATGCCAGATGACACTAAGAGAAGTTATTAGTGGTAAACTTAAAAATGTCATGCCAGATGACACTAAGAGAAGTTATTAGTGGTAAACTTAAGTCCAACCGGTAAGCGCACATGTTATGTACAGGTTCAGCTCAGACATGAAGGACAAGATGATTCTGAAAGTCTTATGAAACTAGGGAATATGTTCTAAATGTGACTTTCTTGTGTAAATGAGCATCTCTTCCTTCTTTTTGGGATTCAGAGACTTTCTGATACTCCACAGACAAGTTACAAAAAGTGGTACTTGTTTCAATCATCCCATCCCAGTCATGAAACACTGCTTGCAGACCTAGAAGAAGGTACAAAGTAAAGAGAATTTCTCACAAACTTTACTGAACATGAGTTTTTGGATATGCTGAGAGTGAACAAGAATATAATATTTTTATTTATTTAACATTTGTTAACCGGGAAGGTCCGACTTGGAATAAAGCCAGTTTTCAGGGGAGGCCCGGGAAGAAACACTCCAGATGCATGTCTTTGTAATAAAGGCTTTGGTGAGCTTGTATGGTCCACAAATGAGAGCTGGAGGAATGTGTGGTCATCCTGTACTTGGAGATACCTAGGTATGTATAAGCCCTCACTATACTTAGTGCAGGAATTTTTCAGAGACAAACTGGGGACACGTTCTGCTTTTGGCATACGTGATAGTTTCTTGATACACTCTTTCTGCATGCAAATGAGCATACCTATTTCCCAGTATCACCATCAAATCAAGCCAGTACCATCCATGCCTTCAGCAGAATGGCATGCTTTCCAGAGGTGCCTGGTGTGATACAGGGCCCCATCTGGACTTTGAAGACAGTGATATCATAACAGGAAGGGTTACCATTCTGTCAGCTTCCAAGTAGTGTGTATTAGCCCAGCATCCTGGCAGTGCTCATGACTCACACTTGCCACACTAGTATTATGTATCACCTCACACTACATACGAGGATTCCTCATGGTCACCTTGTTGGCAAGAGCAAACTATTGTAATGTTGACACCAAAGTTAATTCAGTGTTTATATAGGGGTGTAGATGGCACTGAGTATTCACTGTCAGTTATGTTGTGTCGCCTCATGGTGCTGTTTTCCATATGACACAGGCTACTTAATCAAACCTCGGCTAATAACACCAGTCTGCAACCCCCAGAGAGCTGCCAAGAACCACTTTACCACCTCCCTGTCCCAGACATAGTCATTGAGAGTGTTTGGCCTGCTGAAAGCCCATTTCCATTGCCTGGGTCACTGAATTCAGCCTTAGTTGAGCATTTTACTCCCCGCAGAATGTTTACAGCCTGCCACATCCTGCTTTACATGATTATGCATCAGCTTGGTATTTTCTCCCAGCAGTGATGATAACAACAATGGCAGCTTACAGCAGTAGTATGATAACCACTCCTGCAGACGTGTTCACAGTACATGGCTGCAGAGGCAAAAAGGCATCCTCTACTCCACAACTCTGGGCCAAGACATTCACTTGTGAGCTATACTGTGTGGTGCATGGTCAGCTTAACACTGTGTATCAGACAATTCTCCACATATCATAAACAAATATATATGTTATCATACAGTATTAGCCACCATCGTTTGCACAGTATTCAGCGGTCAGTGGCACAAGTGCCAGTAATACTGGAATACTGGCAGACTTTACATGAATTGTAAAGGAGTGGATGTTATGAAAAAATGTAGTGTTACACAAGGAGTAATTTGCAACTGTGTTACTAAAGCTGTATTTACTTGTGAAAGGAAATGTATTTTGTTTTCTGTTGTGAAATGAGTTATTGCTGCTGCTGTTCTCTTCTTGTGCACACACACACGCACACACACACACACACACACACACACACACACACAGAAACACACACACACACAGAAACACACACACACACAGAAACACACATACACACACAGACATACACACACACTCACACACACAGAAACAAACACACACACACACACACACACACACATACACACAGACATACACACACAGACACACACACACACACAGACACACACAAACACGCACACACACACATACACACAGACATACACAGACAGACACTCACACACAGAGACACTCACACACACAGACACACACAGAAACACACACACACAGAAACACACACACACACACACACAGACACACACACACACAGACACACACACACACACACACACACACACACACACACATTTGTTCTCTAATCTCTTTCATTTCTTTTAGGTACAAGTAAATACAGCATTTATCTTGTGAAGCATATGTCATATGATCTTCTATAACCTGTTTGCAAAGTGATTTGCTGGTGATTACTGATGATCAAAATTTTAACTACATTTGGAAAGTATCCTATACAATGTTCCCCAAAGATGGTGTTGGGTATAAGATCAAAGGTTCATAGGAGATTACTAGGCTAATAGCTCAAGAGCCCTTAAAGCCTAGGTAGTGTTACTCAGATTTTACACAATTTTCTAACCCTAAGGGAAAAATAAGGGTCAGCAAGCAGAGTTTTGACTAGATCCAGATTGTGCTTGAATAGGAAGATCTGACATCAAAAGATCAAAAAGCAATGTCACTAAGAACACTTGGCTGCCACAAGCCAGTAATCCCTGTATTAAATTTCTGACACCTCCTGCTTAAAACCCAAAAAGCCATGTGGATCGTGAGGCCCTGGTTTTATAGTCTGTAGTCTCACTAAAAATCAAGGTCAAGTGAACTTTTGAACTTCTGCTCCATGGGAGGTTACTGTCCTCCATGAGCTCACCTTAGAACACCTGCATTACTCTTTGATGGTTGTACCACTCCAGTCAAACTCCCTACCCAACGCACCCAGAGTAGGTCACTCCTGGACACCTGGTCACTTGGAGCCAGAAGCGAGAGCCCTGGTGGGTCCCCACTTCACCAAGTAACAGAAAAAATGATTATGGTCTGCAAGACTGCGAGGAAGTGCTAGCATGTGATCTTGATACAGAGCTGACCTTACAATGGGGTCTACTGGACAGAGAGGACCCTCTTGATAATGACTTAGCAGTACTGCAGGACCTAAACCTTAACTGATGTATTAAGTGTTGCAAAAGTCTGACAAGGCCTGAATGTCTTCTCTTTGGGTATCTACATGAATAACAGCAACACTTTCTTGTGATGCATATGGTGTCTGTCATACTCAGTCACCATGTATGCAGACACTCCCTCATCCATGTCCAGCTGTATCTCCAGTGTATGTATCTGGTAAGTCTTTACTAGTCTGTGGATGGAGGCTGTGCAACCATACTGCATATGTGGATCATCATGGTGTTGTCCCTGGCTTCACCATTCCCACATACTGGTGGATTTCCTCATGTATACTCTGTAGCACTCTAATGATATCTACTTGACTCTGAACTATGTCATAGCACATTTGCTGTTGTGCAGACAAGGCCTTTTATCTCTCTGGAGCTAACTGTGAAAGATGTCTTCACCTGACACTACTGTCCACAAGCAAAACAGTGGGTACGGCTACCTCTGAAAGGGTTGTCTCTTCATCAAGTGTTTCTGGCTATCCACATGGAAAGAGTTGTTGAGCTATTTGGTGCTCCCCCTTGTTGTAATGTCATTTTCTCATTATGTTGTATGTAGGGAGGCATGACAGTACACCTTGGGACCATCATCATCTACAGCCATTCTGATGTCAACATCTCCCTGCAGTGCTGAAGCAAAGCATGTGATTATTTCTGCTGTTGACCCTGCTAAGAAATATGTCATGAGGTGGTAATGTGACCTGTGTCAGGTATTTGACTTTGTAATAAACATATCATATCCACATTTGTCATACATTGTCTGCAAAGGTGGTGCTACAGCTGATGTTAATGGAATACCTGATGAGAAAACATTTAAAAGTTATATGCACACAGGGGTCTGCCTAATAACACCGACACACCAAAACACCGACAACAAAATAACCGACAAAAAAAAAGTTCAAAAACACAAAACTTCACATGCCCGACAAACCAAAATCCCGACAATCAACAAAACAAATACCTTTCCCGAAAAACACACACACAACAAAAGCACACCAAAAACCTTACAAACCTACACTAAACCTTACATACAAAACTATCTATGCACTAACCTTAACCCAAACCCTAACCCTAAGGTCCGTCACTATCGCACACTTACCTTACCTGCACCCTAACCCTAACTCACTTAACCTGCTCCTAAACCTAAAGTCCGTCACTATCGCACACTTAATTGACCCGCACCCTACCCTAACGTCCATCACTATCACACACTTACCTTACCCACACCCTGACCCTAACGTATGTCCCTATCGCACACTTATCTGAACATGTCGGTGTTCTCAGCATCGGGATTCTCAACTGTCGGTCTTCTTCATTGATGATCTTCCAGTTTTGGTGCTCTCATCATCGGCGTTGTGCACATTCGGTGTTTTCAGGTAGACCCGCACACAGACACCATGGCAAGAACACCTACTCTGAAATTAGCAGTGCCAGCTAAATGCTAACCTTCTGCCAGCTAAACGCTAACCTTCTGCACAGTCTGTATGTGAATGTAAGGGTTTTCTGAAAGTACTGGTGTGAAAATAACCCTAAATGGCTCCAGCACCATCCTCCTCCTTATCAAAGCCATTATCCCTTGTAGAGAACAGATACTCCTCATCCAATGTTAAAAGTTGGAGAGTAGAAGGCTTACCACCAGTGCTGCTATGGGCAATAGTATTCTGCTTAATCTTTGTGCTTGCATGCTTCACCATGTCATTAGCTCTTCTACACTGTTTTAAGGTGTGATCCCTTTTGCCACAAAATGATACCACACCTTAGCTCGCTCCACCTGCTTTAATGTTTTCCATACATTTTAAGTGGATCCATGAGGATGTGAATTTTCAGGAATGAAGCTGTGTTTCTTCTTCCTTGCTCCCTGGAGCTGCCACAAAGTTTCTCTAAAAATAAGGGTTTGCAAATAATTACACATTCCTACCCTTTCTGGGTGCAATCAGTTCTGCGGCATGCATGCCACAGAGGAACTGAACAACAGCAAAACAAAATAAAGCATTAGTCAAGTACAGGAAAGTTATACTTATTCCCTCAGCTATAATTATTTCTTTCCTTCCATTTGTATTATTGTCTGTGTTACATGTTTATCATCTATTATATGCAAGACTGTGCAATGTGAAATGTAGACCTGTGAGGCTTTGGTAGAATGGTGGGGGGACTGAATTGGAAGCAATTCCTCAGTTAAAGTAAGGTAGCCCTTTGGTCCTGGACATCTACATTTGCAGAGACCAATGTCCACATTAAGCAACTTTAAACATATAATGGTAATCAGCATGGTGCTGAATGACACCTTATACATCCCTCAGTAATTTTATGCAGAAACACAGCACTACTGCAACATGTCCTGCCTTACCAGAAATTCAGTGGCTACTCCTGAAGATGTCACATTTTAATCTACTTATAATTGCTTGTTTTCAATAATTTTATCCTAACTGTGCCTTTTCTAATTTTTTTTTGATTAATTTGCCCTTTCCATCAGTCTTCATCTAAATGCAGTCCCCACAAGCTCTCAAAATGGTGAGCTGTAAAAAGATTGCCTAATTTGCATAAGAACTTCTAAGAGGACTATTATCAGACTTAGCTCTAAGAATCACATCAAAGTACATCAGTGTAAGTACTTGCACAGGTGTACCTCTGTACTGCTGTGAACGAGCCACAAAGTGCTCATGCACATGCATACATAGGGTGTGACCCTCAGCATTATGGCACAATGTAGGTGTACATGGAAATAGTCTGGGAATGTAATTACTTTTCTGTACCTAGTTTTAACCCATGCAGGGTCTCATTGCCATTTGAACCTGGCATAGAGAAAATGCAGTCTGTCAAAGCCCAGGGTCTTGTCTCAATCTGCTGTGAGAAAGAGACTACAATTCTCCATCTTCAGCAGGCATCATACCTGTAAATGTCGGAGAGTACTGCTGCTGGCAGCACATGAGTAGAACTGATATCTAGTCGGAGTTGGAGGATCACCTGTCTTCAATATCCCTCACTCTGGAGGGCAATGCCACCACAGGTATAATGACCTACGCAGGTAGAAATGGGAGGCAAGGAGTCTAGACTTCTACGTTAAGTCCTCCTTTTGTTCTGTATTAAGCTACAACACAAGGTAGGTGTATATGTGTGTGCGTGTGTGGCGTGTGTGTTATATAAATAGAAACAAATGTATGTATGTCTTTTATTAATTCTTCAAAGTTTAGAAAAAGTAGTGTATTTATATTAAGTACATTAAACAGTCTGCTTCATGAGCATAACTGCTGGAAAACTTTGGAAGGGTGGTGTGTCACATACATTTTTTAAATACTTGCTAAATTACTTTCCATTTCATTTATAAATTAAACCATTCTGGCTGAACTGTGATATAAATTACATTTCAATAACAAATATTTAAAGCTAGTGCTGCATGTTGTTGATGCTGTTACTTGTGCTGGAGTATCATGAACATAAGTCAGTCTGTCTGGGTAAATTTTAGTCAAAAAATGCATTTGGTAAAATTTATTACTTATATGGTGTATTACCAAAGGCTATTGCAGCATCTTTCTGTAAGACGTGTGAAATAATATTGATAATATAAAGGAGCTTTCCAGAACGTATCTTCTGCAAATGTTATACTCAGCGGTACCACACACCTTGTGGGGAGGGGGAGGATGATACGAAACTACGGGCAGGATTCACGATGGCTTGCACAGAGTCTAAGAGTAGTGTAAGACTCCATGCAGCCATCGCGATCCAGGAACAGCCTGAATGTGCGTGTAAGAGAGCACCTAAAACGGCTCTTACACGGACAGGGCGTGGATATGCTAATTACCTCACTTGCAGCTGAAAGGCATGCAAATGAGGTAATTTTGCGATCCAGGAAGCAGAAACCTGCCCGTGTAAGAGCCATGTTATCTGCAGAAATGTACTCAGTTGATAACTGAGTACCGTTCTGCAAATAACATAATGGAGCCTTGTCAGCTCCAAATAAAGGTTACAAATGTCCCAGGCAGCATGCCAATGGCCAAATATGTGGCCACTGGCAACGTACCCTGATGCAAACATAAAATAAATTTTTTTTTTCCGGCGATCGCCGATGTTTAAACGTAGTGCAGCACCGCGCAAACGGGCTGCGCTATAAAAAAACAGAAAAATAAAAAAATGAAACCCACAAATGTGGGTTTATGCAAAGCATGAATTTACAATGGAAGGGAATAGCAGGCTAAAACAACATGGCCACCGAGTAGGGGCTGCTAAGGAGGGAAGCGGAGTGTAAGACATGTAACTAAGCATTAGTAGGCAATCCTATGTAAATGAGTGGTAGGATAGTGAATCGTACTGTTACATTGGAAATGAGCACATTCCGTGCAGTGTAGGAGTAGGATAAGGAGGAGTAACAAAGTAGGAGATAGGTGACATCACAGGGGGGAATGTATGAAAGGAATGCAGCCCATTGGAGCACAGTGGCATGTGAAAGCTGTCAGTCAGACAGACATCATGGAAAGAGGAGTGTCAACAAGTAGGCATGGGAAAGCCAAGAAATGGAAGGTGTACACTATGGATAACACCAAAGTTTCTTGCAGGGCGTGCATGCGCGCGTGTGCGCACTGGTAGGCACGAGTAAGCTAGAGTGCGCGCGTGTAAGTGTGAGTGCATGCATTTAAGGCAGAATATGCATGTAGGAGCCTGTTTAAACACCTGTCAGCTTGTTTGCGCTGGTGTGCACGTGTTTTAACCTGAATAAGCAGATTCTAGTCCGTCTAAGCATGTGTGCGTGCATGTTAGCCACTGTGAGCGTGTTTTCGCTGGTATGCGCGTTGCTCCCCCCTGAGGAAACAGAAGGGAAAAAGGAAGCATGGGAAATAGTAGGAAGCTAGCAGGGATTACTGGCAGAGCTAGCAGGTGAAAACAATCAGAAGAAGGCAATTACACAGGCAGAACAGTAGCCCAGCCCAGCACTTAAAACTCTGCAAACAACAGTGCAGAATGTTTCTCTCAAGAGACACTGCAACAGAGGTGTAAGCTATTAGAAGTGAAAACTGAAAAAGATTCACTCAGACCAAAAATGCTAGGGGCTGCCATAGCTGTTATAAGGAGACATATGCAACTTGCTGAGGGTGGTGACTATGCAAATGCTGCCGGACAACCCACAGTGAGGAGACAGAGAAGAGTGTACAGGCCCAGGGTCACCTACCAGGAGTTACATGAGCTGGAGATAGTGGAGCGCTATAGAGTGGACAGAGACCTTTTACAGAAAATTGTTGAGCTGTGCAGGCCACGCCTCACACAGAACCAACAGAGGGGAACCCATCCCAGTGGAAACCAAGGTATGTGTTGGCCTAAGAATACTAGCAACAGGTACCTTCCAGAGATCAACTGGTGATATGATGGGGATATCACAGGCATCAGCATCCAGGGTACTGCACCAGTTCCTGGATGCCATGTCAGCACATGTCAGTGATCATGTATATTTCCCCAATTCCCGTGAGGTATTGGCCAGCAATATGCATCTCTTCCAGCAAATAGCGGAATACCCTGAGGTACTGGGTGCAATAGACTGCATGCATATACACATCAAAGCACCAGCTGGTGAGCAGGGTAGGGCCTACATTAACCGCAAGGGCTTCCCCTCCATCAACTGCCAGGTCATGTGTGATGCCCAGGGCATAATGATGAATGTGTGTGCTGGCTGCCCTGGAAGCTACCATGATTCCCATATCTGGCATCTGACACAGCTGTACCAGACATTTGCCAATGGGGACATCCCACATGGTCACTTAGTAGGGGATGCTGGCTATGCACTGGAGCCGTGGCTGATGACACCCATCAGAAATGCACACACACCTGAACAAGAACGCCATAATGAGGCACACGCACAAACATGAAATGTAATCGAACGTGTGTTTGGGCTGCTCAAGTCACTGTTCCGGTGCCTGGACACATCTGGTGGAGCCTTGCAGTACTCACCAACTACATGTACCCAAATTGTCATGGTATGTGCTATGCTACATAATATGATTCTGCGAAAACAGCTGCAGCAGGACCAGCATAGGGCTGGGCCAAACAGCCCCCCACCACTGCCAACCCAATCACAGGCAGAGTGTGACTCGGAGGAGAAACAACCTGAGCCTGCCCCAGTAGGCAGAAGGAGGCGTGCCCAGTATGCCTTGGCAAAGCGGCAACGCATAGCATATACACTGGCTCAGTAGGAACCCTGGACATGATACCTCTCTCTGACTCACACATATAGTAAAAGGGATACCTAAGTTGACACAACCTGCTATCAAACATGTACAGGGAGTGTAGTATGTGCATCCAACATAGACAGCCCTGCAGCACCACCTGAGGCATGATTTCCATGTGTTAAGCAATGTAACACCATGTAGTATATGCAGACTTGATGACCCTAACTAACATCCTACCCTCACCAAGCATGATGCCACAATATAAAGACGAGATGATCAATTACAATAATTGGCTTAAGTATTGCTGTTAGTCAAAGGGGATCCAATGAGTGCCAGCCTGGGATGACATGCTGAGCAAGACACAATGCTCCACCTGCTAGGGATGGTGTGCACCTATCAGTCCTGGCCTTTTGGATACTGGCAAAGGCTGTTGTCACCCCCACCATGCCTTGAATAGGTAAGGCTCAAAACACAAACCCACCTCCATAGGTATCACAAGGGATAAGAACCTAGATGTAATGCTACCCAATGCCAGAAGTCTAAACTGCAAGATGCATGCAGTCTAAACTCCCCTCAGCATGGAGAATGTTGATATCTGTCCTGTAACAGAAAACTGGGTCAAGGCTCACAAGAGCACCCTAACACTACCAGGTTACACCTCATACCATGCTTTACAGCCCCAAAACATGGAACAAACTACAAAAGGAGGGTGACTAGCAATAACTGTCAAGGATAACCACACCCCCATGTTGGTACCACAACAAGAAGCAGCATGGACTATCCATGGTCAAGTAACAGTGGCTAAAACTGCCTCCCAGTTTGTAGCCTGCTACAGACTACCCTCCTAATGCCAGGAACTGCACTTGGCCTATGTTGGAACACATGGAAATATCAAGCTACATGAAAAGAGACATAGAAGAGCTCTCCGATTTTGTAGGCCAGGCCAGTATGACTCTTACCCTGAGCAGCATCCTACCCTCACCAAGAATGATGCCACAGTACAAACACAGAATGATCAGCTTTAACAATTGGCTCAATTACTGGTGTCATTCCAAGGGGATCCAATGTCTGTCTGCTTGGGATGTCATGCTTGACAAGCCACGCTGCTTTGCCAGGGATGGCTTGCACCCGTCACCCCTGGGCATCTGGATATTGGCTAAGGCTCTTGCCACCTCCATAGTGCCTTTTGTAGGCAAAGCTGAAAAGACAAACCCACCTCCCTAGAAAACATAAGTGGAAAAAACATAAGGGTAATGCTGCTCAATGCCAGAAGTCTAAACCTCAAGATGCACGGTCTCGAGGCCCTCCCCTGTATGGAGAACATCGATGTCTGTGCAGTGATGGAAACCTGCATCAAGGCTCCTGAGAGCACCCCAGCACTACCAGGTTATACCTCATATCATGCTTTTCGGCCCCAAAACCTGGACCAAACCACAAAAGGAGGGGGAGTATCCATATTCAGCAAAGATACCCACACATCCAGGTTACTGACAATGCACAAAGCATCAGAGACCATCCATGTGCAACTAACCGTAGGCAAAACTGCTGCACAGTTTGTAGCATGCTACAGACCACCCTCTCAAACCCAGGAACCCCACTCAGCCTTCCTGAAGACACTGGAGAGTATGAATGTCTCTCCAAATACCAAACAAGGTACTCACAAATTACCACATAGGTGGTAATCCATTACGTATGGAAGAAGTAATCAGGGACCTAGGGACACAAGTGGACAGTAACCTCTCATGTGACACTCACATTGCCAATGTGGCTAGGAAGACCTTCTATATTGGCCACCTTATCATGAAAGGATTCACATCTACATCAAGAGAGGTCATTGTGCCCCTATACTCTTCTCTTATCATGCCCATGATTGAGTACAATGCCCCATTTGGGATGTACCTAACCCAACACCTGCAGCAGTTAGAAAGACCTCAAAAGTACCTCACCAAGAGGATAAAGGGTCTCAAACATTTGTCATATGCTGCCTGGCTGACGACACCCCAGCTGTATGCAGTCACATACTGCATACTCAGAGGTGATGTATGCCCGATGTACAAGGCCATGTCCAATACAGAATTAATGGACATACTCCACCTCAGAAAATCCAAATCCACCAGTGCCATGAGAGCGAGAGATGTCAACCTCAACACATAAATAAATAGGATGTGCTGGAGGGACAGATTCATAACCCAGAGGCTCCCTACACTCTGGAACAGAATCCCACTCCATGTTAGGCAGAGCCCCTCACTGACTCTCTTCAACAGGAATCTTGCCAAGTGGATGGGAGATCATAGATTTACACTGGGGGTCTTCACTGTGTCATGTCTAGACAGAGGCACAGTAAAGTAAACCCTAAATGCGCATAATATTCACATAGCAAGGGGTGGCGAAAGCCACACACACTCTGGCTAGGCTTATAAATGCCCTAGGGCAGATAGCCTAGTATGAACCTATGAAGATACAAATTGTACAGGACACTAAGGATAATCACAAGGCTTTCTTAATTGATGGTAGGAAACTTGTTGGGAATTCACAGATATGCTCTGAATTACCAAATATTAAAAACAATACACCAAACCCACACACATTGCCAACATCCAACCTGACAGGTTCAATGCAAACTCCCCAAAATGCCAAATATCTATCCCAGCAGAGTGCTGGCCCCCTGACATTGCAGATGCTGAGGTAACAGCCAGCATCTTCAAAGCAAAACACACAGCATCAATGGTACATGATGGTGTCCTGGGCTGTGTCCAACATGAACTCCAAGAAGAATGGAATGCCAAATAACACTACTGCTCAATTTCAGCCTTACCACAGCATATGTACCCAAAGAGCAGTGTACAGCAAAACAGTGGTTCCTCTCCACAAAGGTGGTGCCTGAATGGATATTGCAAACTATCAGCCCAGAATCCTGACAAGCTTGGTCTGCAAAGCTATGGAAAGGATCATCATGGACCTCAGAAATAAAGATATTGGGGACCTACAGACACTGGACCCTACCCAGCGTGGCTTTCTTAAGGGCAGATCCTGCCCCTTAAACATATTTGACTCATTTGAAACAGTCATCAAGGCCATTGATGAGGGGAATGTGGTCCACACAGCCTATCTGGACCTTGCAAAAGCCTTCCATATAATACCCCACGTGTTCATTATAGATAAGCTCACCAGCTTAAATATAAACCCCTGTGTCAGTAGATGGGTTGCAAACCAGCCCAAGGACAGAACTGACATAGTCAGAAATGCTGCAGCCATGTCAGACTACAAACCAGCTACAACTGGCATCCCACAAGGCTCGGTCCTGGGACCTCCCTTGTTTGGTATATATTTCCCATAGATACAGGCCAACATGGAAGGACTGTGTCTGAACAAGTTTGCAGAGGACTACAAACTGGGCACCACATCTGACCCTCCAGCTGACACAAGCATCCTATAAAAGGGCCACATAGAAACAGACAACTGGTGCCAGAGCCATGTCATCAAGCTTATTGCAGAAAAATGCATAGTCATCCCCTGTGGATAAACAGTAAGTGCCAACCAATTACCACATAGGTGTTAACCCATTAAGTACTTTAGAAGTAATAAGAGACCTGGGGACACAATTTGATAGATATCTTGCATTTGACAACCATGTGGCTGTAGTGGTTACAGAAACATACCATATACCCACCTAATTATGAAGGTAGTCAGATCTAGATCAGGGGAGGTCATCGTGCCTCTTCAGTCATCCTTCATCAGCCTTACAATTGAGTACAATGGCCCCTGTGGGATGTACCTCAGCAGACACCTCCAGCAACTGGAAAGACCCCAAAAGTACCTCACCAGGGGGATCAAAGAGCTCGAACAGATGCCATGTGTTGCCGGATTAAACAAACTGCAGCTCCACACAGTGCCATACTGCCTGCCCAGAGGCAATCTGTGTCTGATGTATAAAGCCATGTCCAAGCTGGAATCAGTGAACATGCTGCACCTTGTACAATCTGAATGCCAGTGAGCTATGCACATGAGAGACCTGAACCCCAGCACTGACATACATAGGACATGCTGTAGTGATTGATCCATAACCTAGAAGCTCCCTCCACTCTTGGGTAAACTCCCAGTACAGGTTAGCCAGAGAGTCCCTCATTGACTCTCCTCAAGAGGAATCTTGATGAGTGGATAGGAGATGGTAGGTTTACCCTGGGTATCACTGTTATGTCACGGGTAGACAGAGGCACAGTATACTAACCTTGAAATATGTCATGTCAAAATCCAGTTACAATGTGTGTTGAAGGGCAAACACACTCTCTGACTAGCAGTAGAAATGGCCTAGGGCACATCGCTAGTGTTTGTCAATGTCCACCCAAGTTGTGGAATACACTACCAATGTTGGGCAAGCCTGGTTTAAATAGTCCATATCTGAACAAAATGCAACATGGTCATATGTGCACAACTGGCCCTTAACCAGTCTGGTGTGCTCACTATGAATATTTAAAGCAGTGATAGGACTGAAACCCAGGATACTGTCCACCACAGTGAAAGTACTGAACCAGTACACTATATGATATTACAGTGTTTGGTCAGTATGAAAGGATGTTGACAACTGTATGCAAACTATCCCATGGAAACCCTGCAGGCACAGTATAATCCCTGTTGGGTTCAGACACAAAGCAGTTGGGCAGTAAGTACACAACATGACTCCCAACACACAACTATAAATGTGAAATATTGTTGAAGTTCACACACAACTACAAATGTGGTGGACTGCAGATTTAAACATATGGAAAGCTCATACTGGGCATGCTCGCACACTTTGATAAATGAGACATATGTCAGGCAACAAGCCATGGAAAGCCTGAACTGGGCATGCTCACACACTTAGGCCATGTCTCAGTTTAGCAGTTGGCCACACATATCCGGTATTTATATGTGTTAATCCAGGAACCAACCACAATACAGCAATCTGCCCAGTGCACATAGTTAAATGACTACAGAGACATAAGTTAAATAGTGGATCCCTCTCATATTCAAACATCTTCCACAGATACACAAGTTGTTCATAGAAACAGGGAAAGCTATGGCAATAAAGACCTGCAAACAGTTTATCAGCAACAAATATTGAGCATCTGAAAATTAAACATGTGGGTGTAGAGGTCAATACTAGACTGTTTGCCCTAGGGAATACAAGCTTAGCCAGAGTGTGCTTGGCGTCTGCCTCCCCAGTACAGTAGGCTACTGTGCCTCTGTAAAGTAGGTCACAGAAGGCACCGTTTAAGGCTAGTGTGCTGTGCCTCTGTCAAGCAGGGACACAGTGGAGATCCCAGGGGTTGAATTTGCAATGTCACATCCATGTGGCTGGTGTTTGCTGGAAGAGGGATGGCGAGGACTTATAACAGTAATTGGGCATCAATTACAGACTGAGGGGAGCCTTATATGCAGTGTCTGGACAATTTCACTGTCAACACTTTGACGTGATGAGTTTGAGGGATTGAAGTGTTGTGCCGATACTGTTCAGAGGCATCCTCCCTCTGTGGGATATTGCTCTGTAATGTATTAGCTCCCTCCTTCTGTTGTACAGCTTATATATGGCTGGTGTACACCAGACAGGTCTCCGGTTGTGGAGGAGTCATGGGTTTATTTGGGATAGCATGATCAATGCAAACCTTCCAGATGCTCATAGAATGCAATTGTCAAGGATTATGCAGAGTGGCCTGTATAATCCCCCAGCATGAGTCCTTTGAAGTCTTCAACCCCAGTCTTCACAAGTGCAAAGCCTGCTTTTGATAAATACTTTGTTTGCAGTGACTTCCTTGCCTGGGGGTGGGAATGGGATATGGATGTCCAGGGAAAGTTGGGTATGGTCAGATATTAACAATGGTGGTCTACCTCTGGTGTGGAACATAGAGTCCCCATGTTGCAGATGGTCAGGTCCAATATGTATTCCCCCTTGTGGCTGTGGTGAGTGGTCCTGCCATAGCACATGGATTCACAAATTGTAGTGGCTGTAGGGTGATGTTGTTGAGGCCTGAGTAGTTCCCCCACACAATATACCTGTACCTGATGTTAACCACTGTAATGGTGTATGTGAACACCTTCATATCCTACACTGTTCCCAGGGAAGCAAAGTGTGTGTCCTGGATATGGGAGGTCTGAACTGGTTGTGTTGTGTGTTACAGGTCCTGTGGTCACGAAGCATGGTATAAAACATAACCTGGCAGTGCTGATGTTCATATCTGACCCTGAAGTAGGCAGCTGTTAATGCATATATATGCTATCCCCCTAACTGACAGATAGTAATAGATGTACATACTTCTATATAAATAATGATGTCAGCACCCTATAAATACTGCAGGAGAAGAACAGATACTCAGTAATTCAAATAGAGCGCTCCGCTAATGCGTCTCTCTCAAGTGTCATAATATAGTTAGGTAGGGGTTTGAATCCTGAAAATGCTGAGTGTGTGTGTGTTTGGGTGAGAGGGGTTAGTGTGTGTGCAATTCTGTGTGAAAAAATTGTCCCTTTTGGCAACTAGAAGAACAGACTACATTATGCACATTCCTCTTTCTAAACACTGATGATGTCAGCACCCTATAAGTACAGCAGGAGAAGAGAACCCTCCCAGTAATGCAAATAGCGCTCTCCGCTAATGCGTCTCTCTCAAGTGTCAAAACATAGTTAGATAGGGGTTTGAATCCTGCAAATGCTGAGTGTGTGTTTGGGTGAGGGGGGTTAGTGTGTGTGCAATTCTGTGTGAAAGAAATGTCCCTTTTGACAACTAGAACACACTACATGATGCACATTCCTCTTTCTAAACACTGATGATGTCAGCACCCTATAAGTATAGCAGGAGAAGGGAAACCTCCCAGTAATGCGAATAGCACGCTCTGCTAATCCGTCTCTCTTAAGTGTCATAACATAGTTTGGCAGGGGTTTGAATCCTGCAAATGCTGAGTGTGTGTTTGGGTGAGGGGGGTTAGTGTGTGTGCAATTCTGTGTGAAAGAAATGGCCCTTTTGGCAACTAGAGGAACACACTACATGATGCACATTCCTCTTTCTAAACACTGATGATGTCAGCACCCTATAAGTATAGTAGGAGAAAGGAAACCTCCCAGTAATGCGAATAGCGTGCTCTGCTAATGCTTCTCTCTCAAGTGTCATAACATAGTTAGGTAGGGGTTTAAATCCTGCAAATGCTCAGTGTGTGTGTGTGTGTTTGGGTGAGGGGGGGGTTAGTGTGTAAAAGAAATGTTCCTTTTGGCAACTAGAACACACTACATGATGCACATTCCTCTTTCTAAACACTGATGATGTCAGCACCCTGTAAGTATAGCAGGAGAAGGGAAACCTCCCAGTAATGCGAATAGCACACTCTGCTAATGCGTCTCTCTCAAGTGTCATAACATAGTTTGGCAGGGGTTTGAATCCTGCAAATACGCAGTTTGGGTGAGGGGGGTTAGTGTGTGTGCAATTCTGTGTGAAAGAAATGGCCCTTTTGGCAACTAGAGGAACACACTACATGATGCACATTCCTCTTTCTAAACACTGATGATGTCAGCACCCTATAAGTATAGTAGGAGAAGGGAAACCTCCCAGTAATGCGAATAGCGCGCTCTGCTAATGCTTTTCTCTCAAGTGTCATAACATAGTTTGGTAGGGGTTTGAATCCTACAAATGCTGTGTGTGTTTTTGTCACACAGTTTGTCCATGTGTGTGGGGTGTTGCTCTTAATATTGTATGACATAGATTATATCAGTAATGTCAATGCACACAAGAGGTATGTGTGTGCCACATATGTACCTGTGACCTTAAATAGTTCCCATGTCTGAAGCCTGCCTCATGTGAATACATGGAATTTGCATTACACAACTTTATGACTGTGGTTTTCTGTGCAGGGGCTGCATTTGGTATGTGAATATACAGTGAGAGTAGTCTATGGTATCATCTTACCAGCGAGGGATACACTTCTGGTCTAGAGCATATAGTCCACATGTTGGTGATGATCAAGTGCAGCATGTTTTCCCCTTTTGTGGGAGTGGTAACAAGTTGTTCCATAGCAATTGAGTGTATGGATTCTAGGAACCTTACACCTAGGGTGTTGGAGCTACAGTAATGCTCCCAGTCTATGTGTGGGTAAATGAAGCTGCCCAATATATTGTTCTTTGGAGACACCTGCAGATATTCATGTATTCTTAAGTAGGCCAAGTGGGTTACCTGGGTTTAGGAGGGTGGTCCGTAGCAGGCTATGAACTGGAAGTCAGCTTAACCCACTGTTAGTTGCATGTGGATAGTCTGTAATGTGTCACACTGTGGCAACAACCTGGGGGTGTGGGTATAGGTTCATACTAGGCTATCTGCCCTAGGACATTTATAAGCCAAGCCAGAGTGTGTTTTGCTTTCGCCACCCAGTTTAGATTAATATTGATATGCCCTTTTCTGAGGTTAGTAGTTAGTATATTGTGCCTCTGTCTAACATTGACACAGAAGTGATACCCGGGGTACACCTACAATCCCCCATCCACTCATCATGATTCCTCTTGAAGAGAGTCAATGAGGGACTCTGCCTAACCTGGACTGGGATTTTATTCCAGAGTGAAGGGAGCCTCTGGGTTATGAATCTGTCCCTCCAGCATGTCCTACGGATGTCAGTGCTGAGGTTCAAGTCTCTCGAACGCAAAGCTCGATGGGAGTTTGATTTTCTGAGGTGCAGCATGTCCATTACTTCCGGGTTGGACATGGCATTATACATCTGGCACAGATCGCCTCTGAGCAGGCGGTATGCCACTGAGTATGGAGTTATGTTAACCGGGCAGCATATGGCATCTGTTTGAGCCCTTTGATCCTCGTGGTGAGGTACTTTTGGGGTCTTTCCAGTTGCTGCAGGTGTCTGGTAAGGTAAATCCCAAAAGGGGCATTGTACTCAATTATGGTCCTGATGAGGGATGAGTAAAGAGGCAAGATGACCTCCCCTGATCTAGATGTGAATCCTGCCATGATTAGGAGGGCTATATAAAATGTTTTTCTAACCACTTTGGCCACATAGTCGTCAAATGAGAGATCGCTATCAACTTTGGTCCCCATGTCCCTAATTACTTCTTCCGTACGTAATGGATTACCACCTATGTGGTCATTTGTGGCCACTTTGTTTTTGCCAAAGGGGATGACTATACACTTTGTGGCATTTAGCTTGAGGCCATGGCTCTGGCACCAGTTGTCTGTTTCTATGAGGCCCTTTTGGAGGATGGTTGTGTCGGCTGGAGAGTCAATTATAGTGCCCAGTTTGCGGTCATCCATGAACTTAGTCAGCCACAGTCCTTCCGTGTCGGCCTGTACCTCCGAGACATATATACTGAACAGGAGAGGTCCCAGGACTGAGCCTTGTGGGACACCACTTGTTACTGGTTTGGAGTCTGACATGGCTCCAGCAATTCTAACCATGTGGGTTCTGTCCTTGAGCCAGTTTGCAACCTATCTAGTGACATAGGGGTGTATATTTAAGCTGGTGAGCATATCTATAATGCCCGAGTGGGGTATTGTATCGCAGGCTTTTGCGAGGTCCAGGTAGGCTGTGTGGACCACCTTCCCCTTATCAATGGCCTTGGTGACTGTTTCAAAGAAATCAACCAGGTGTAAGAGGCAGGATCTGCCCTTAATGTCACACTGGGTAGGATCCAGTGTCTGTAGGTCCCCAATATCTTTATGTATGAGGTCCATGATGATCCTTTCCATAGCTTTGCAGACCAAGCTAGTCAGGCTTATGGGGCGATAGTTTCCAGGATCCGTTGAGGCACCACCTTTGTGGAGAGGGACCACTGTTGCTGTACAACACTCTTTGGGTACATAACCTGTGGTAAGGCTGAGATTGAACAGTAGTTTTATGTTTGGGTTTAGCTCATCTTGGAGTTCATGTAGGATGCAGCCCGGGACACCGTCTGGTCCCATTGATGCTGTGTTATTTGCTTTGGAGAGGGCGGCTCTTACCTGAGCATCTGAGATGTCAGGGGGGCAGCACTCTGCTGGGATAGATATTTGCCCTTCTGGTGGGAAGGGGGGGAGTTTGTGCTGAACCTGTCAGCTAGGATGTTGGCAATGTCTGTGGGTTCGGTGTAGTCTTTTGTCATTTTGGACTAATTCTGAGCATATCTGGGAATTCCCACCCAGGTTCCTAACATAACTGAAGAAAGCCTTGTGATTATCCTTAGTGTCCTGTGCATTTCATCTCTCAAAGCTGTCCTTAGACGATTTTATGAGTGCCCATAGTATTTTGCTAACACTGAACAGAGATACCTCCCCCTTTTGGGGTTTTCCTCTATCATGTTGTAGCTTCCTCCTTCTATTGTATAGTTTGGTTATGGCTGTGGTCCACCAGACAGGACGTCTGCCTTTGTAGGATTGGGTCTTGTTTTTATTTGGGATTGCATGATCCATGCATTCCTGAAGGTGTTCATAGAATGCGTTTATAAAGGATTCTGTGGTCTGGGCCATATTTTCCACAGGCCCGGGGGCTTTGAAGGATTCCACCTCAGTTTTGAGGGGTGTGGAATTTGCTGTAGAGAAGTTTTACACTGTGGTTTTGTGGGCAGGGGGTGGGGTTGGGATGTGAATATCCAGTGAGATTAGTTTATGGTCTGATCTTACCAGTGAGGGGTACACTTCTGGTCTGGAGCATAGAGTCCCCATGTTGGTGATGAACAGGTCCTGTATGTTTCCCCCTCTTGTGGGAGTGGTAACAAGTTGTTCCATAGCATTTGAGTGTATAAATGCTAGGAACCTTTGAGCTAGGGTGTTGGAGCTAGAGTAATGCTCCCAGTCTATGTTTGGGTAGTTGCAGTCCACCAATATAATGTTGTTTGGAGAGACCTTCATATTTCCAGAGTTCTCAGGAAGGCCGAGTGGGGTTCCTGGGTTTGGGAGGGTGGTGTGTGCCAGGCTATGAACTGGAAGGCAGTTTTACCCACTGTTAGTTGAACATGGATAGTCTCTGATGCTTTGTGCTGTGCCACCAACCTGGAGGTGTGTGTATCTTTGATGAATATTGATACTCCCCCTCCTGTTCTGTTTTGGTGCAAGTTTTGGGGCCGACAAGCATGGTATGAGGTATAACCTGGCAGTGCTGGGGTGCTTTTGGGAGCCTTGAACCAGGATTCTGTTACTGCACAGATATTGATGTTCTCCATGCTAAGGACAGTTTCCAGTGCATGCATCTTGAGGTTTACACTGCTGGCGTTGAGTAGCATTACTATTAGTATCCTATCCCTTGTGATACCTATGGAGGTGGTTTTGTCTTTTGAGCCTTGCCTAAAAAGGCACTATGGGGTAACAAGAGCCTTTGCCAATATCCAAAAGCCCATGGGTGACAGGTGCAAGCCATCCCTAGCAAAGCATCGTGGCTTGTCGAGCATGTCATCCCAGGCTGACAGGCATTGGATCCTCTTTGAATGACACCGAAACTTAAGCCAATTGTTGAAATTGATCATCTTGTCTTCATATTGTGGCATCATTCTTGGTGAGGGTAAGATGCTACTCAAGGTCAGGGTCATACCAGCCTGGGCCACATGCTCAGAGAGCTCCTCTATGTCTCTTATCATGTAGTCCAGGGAGGTACGTCTCAGGTCATTCACAATGGCATGGACACTGACTGAGTCATATTTGTACATGCCTTGGAGTGACCTGTGTGCTTGTGTTATGTGGCAGATCATAGCGCCCGACAGGCAGCTCACTGTGACCTACTCCTTGTTCAGCCTGGTGAGCGGGACGTCAGTTTACCTGATGGTAGAGGCACCTATTACAAGTGTATCAGGTGTGTTGTTTAGCCTTAAGGGCTGTGACTGTTCTGCACACTGGCTTTGTGAGCTATGTGTTGCACGTGTTCTGTTCTGGGGTAGCGGTTGCTTGTGTGTCTGCTTTGGAGGTGTCTGCTGCTTAGGCAGAATTTTATTTAGAGACTCAGAGTATGTTTTTGTGTTTTTATGTGTTTGGATTGCTGTCGTGGTAGGTCTATGTGAGACTGGAATTGTAGTGACTGTGGTTTCCGTCTCCTCCTAACAGGTTTCGACAGTACTGAGTTGAGAGAGCTTAGCCTGCAGTTTGGCTATATGGTTGCATCTCTCACATGTGTTGGAATTTGTTGGGAGGAGGAGAGGGTTGTCTGTGTACATGAGGCAGTTGTAACATTGCCTCTAGATTCCCATATTCACCAGCTGGACCAGAGAGGAGATTGACAACAGACCTTTGGACATGCTGGAATAGTATTGGGAATTTCTTTATAATTAACAACAAAGAGGGCCAATGTGGAACAAGGTACTCAAGGTGAGTTTGTGAGGGTGTAGTGCTTTTATTTTTTTAGTGCTGGCATATATAAATGCTTTAGTGAGCAAGTGCCAGGTAACTCAAATGCAATGTGTTACAGGTAACTTAAATGCAAAAATGACAAACAGTAACTTTCTGTCAAGTGAAACAAGGAAATACGTACAGTAAGCAATGCAGATGTCACTAGGGATCCACAGAGGCGCTGTAAAGCTGTTTCAGGTGGAATTAGTGTTTCAGGGAAATAACAAGCAAACAAGCATACAAACAAAGCTACATTCAGCAGGCCTGGATCTAGTCTATGCTACAGCAAACAAGGTGTACCAATTTCAGTAAGAAACAGTTCAAATATGCAGGCACTATAAGCCTTTAGCCAGAAATTCCCAGCTCTGATGGGCAGAGTCCAGCCTCTCCTCCCACAAGAGTGCAGACCATGAACCTTCATAATGTAAAATAACTGGCCTGAAGCCCAAGTGCTTAAACCAGAACTAATACACATTTAGAATAACAGACACTGAGCCCTCAATCAGCAGTTTCCAACTTAGTAGGATGTATGCTACCTGTCCTGCCACCACAGTATCCTTGACATTTAATGAGACTCACCTCCTGTCATAGTTAGTTCTGTGTTTTAGGGCTGTCAAGCATGGTATGAGGTGTAACCTGGTAGTGCTAGGGTGCTCTTGGGAGTCTTGAACCTGTTGTCTATTACTGCACAGATATCAACATTCTCCATGCAGAGTAGAGTTTGGACTGCATGCATCTTGCGGTTTACATGTCCATCATTGAGTATCATTACTTCCATTTTCTTATCCCCTGTGCTACCTATGTAGGTGGCCTTCTGTTTACAGCTTTACCACCAGAATGCAAAGATGTGCAGACATTACACTATGGTAATTAATAGGGGTGTACCAAACAATACAATGACAATCATACTGTTAATGCATCAGGCATGCTGGGATATACCCACAATGATATAATAACACTGTACAGTTGACAACATGATAATATTACTACACTTCTATGTAGTCACCCTGTGCATCAGCACCATGTTAACCGGTTTCTGCATCAATGTTACAGATTGCAGGAGGTGGCACAGTTTCATCATATGCACAGGGTGTGTACTTGGTATGCCTGAGTCTGCCGCTGATACAACCAATCGACATGTATGTGTGTGTGTGTTAGTGAGGGACAACAGTACAAGATGGGGCAATGTTGATGCAGTGTGTGCATGTATGTGTTAGCCCTAGGTGTTAGCATTATGCATGTGTATGCATGCACACAGTTCCACCTCGTGGCTGCCATATACGGGTGTTTGTGGACAGCCACAGACTGTACCTGCCAGGTCATACAGATCACTGTCTCTGGCCATGGACACGGTACCTGTGCCTGGCAGGGATGCTATGGACAGTATCAGGTACTAAGCCAGACTGGGTACTGTCATCAGAAGCAGTTGGTTGATGTCTGGAGACATGTCCCTGCTGGGACTGTCCAGAGCCATGTGTACGTGGTCTCCTAGGGCGGTCTGATGACAGCACAGACCCAGCATTGCTGGAGCTGGTACTGGCACTATGGAAGCGGCCGCGGGTATGTTGTCGTCCGCGACGACTGCCAGCTGCTGCTGTTGCTGGCATACGTCCACATCGACACCTCAACCATCCTGCGTTGCCCTGGCTCATGGACATGTAGTTGTGGAAGAGATCTAATGTGTCCCCCCAACGTCTGTCAATGACCTCCCACAATGATATAATAACACTGTACAGTTGACAACATGATAATATTACTACACTTCTATGTAGTCACCCTGTGCATCAGCACCATGTTAACCGGTTTCTGCATCAATGTTACAGATTGCAGGAGGTGGCACAGTTTCATCATATGCACAGGGTGTGTACTTGGTATGCCTGAGTCTGCCGCTGATACAACCAATCGACATGTATGTGTGTGTGTGTTAGTGAGGGACAACAGTACAAGATGGGGCAATGTTGATGCAGTGTGTGCATGTATGTGTTAGCCCTAGGTGTTAGCATTATGCATGTGTATGCATGCACACAGTTCCACCTCGTGGCTGCCATATACGGGTGTTTGTGGACAGCCACAGACTGTACCTGCCAGGTCATACAGATCACTGTCTCTGGCCATGGACACGGTACCTGTGCCTGGCAGGGATGCTATGGACAGTATCAGGTACTAAGCCAGACTGGGTACTGTCATCAGAAGCAGTTGGTTGATGTCTGGAGACATGTCCCTGCTGGGACTGTCCAGAGCCATGTGTACGTGGTCTCCTAGGGCGGTCTGATGACAGCACAGACCCAGCATTGCTGGAGCTGGTACTGGCACTATGGAAGCAGCCGCGGGTATGTTGTCGTCCGCGACGACTGCCAGCTGCTGCTGTTGCTGGCATACGTCCACATCGACACCTCAACCATCCTGCGTTGCCCTGGCTCATGGACATGTAGTTGTGGAAGAGATCTAATGTGTCCCCCCAACGTCTGTCAATGACCTCGGTGAAATTACGGATGGCAGCTGCAATGTCATGCATAGTGTCATTCATAGCAGTGCAATGTGCTCTCAGCTCCCTCAGACCCTGTCTGGTGTACCGTTCCATATGTGACTGTGCCTGCATTACAGCCCAGAACATAGCTGAGGTTGAAAGACCTCTGTGGGCACGTCTGACAGGGGCAGTACGACCACGGATGCTCCCACGAGAACCCCTGGACATCTGCCTGTGTGGTACCATGTCAGGACTCTGGCCATGGCTGCTGTGAGGGGATGCATGTGCCACTGATACCACATTACCCTGGTCAATTCCCACTGTATGCTGTACATCACCTAGGGACATTGGTGACAATGGATGTATTGGCAGGCTGACTGTGCACATTGATGGGGTTGACAGCTGTGTACTGTCATTTGGCTGACCAACAATGGACCCTGGCACACCTCCCTGTGCCATTACACAGGTATCATCATTATCACTATCCCCAGCAGCGGATTCAGGTTCCCTGCTGCACACCACCAGAGCAACACCAGAACCTGTGAGAGGAAGACAGGAAACACAGTTTCCAATGTGTACACAATGTTACCACAGATGCACACGGGCACATGCACACATGGGCACATGCACACATGGGCACATGCACACTCCTCAGTACATGAGATACAAACACGCAGACACAAACACACCTGCAATCAAACACATAGCAATACCATTTGAGGGTATTATTACTATTAAAGGATTGTTATTACACACTCACCAGCATGGATTGGCTGCCTTGCTGTTACACCAGAGGGACCTGCACAAATAAGACATTTATTGTCAGTGGGCACAACTGTGCCATTGATACTGTGAGTATGATACAGTTCAGTAGTACAACAGTTGGCTTTCACAGGTCTACTGCTGATATTGAGAATATCACTCTTGCACAATAATTACCAGGATAACAGCTACAAACACAGTACACACCTCACACATGCATAAACTACCAATGTAGAGAACAGTCAACTATAGATATGGCATGTTACCTGCACGCTCCAAGTCCTCATGTTGGGTGGCTCCAGCCTCCATCATTACACATGTGTGCGGATGTTGTTGTTGTTGGGCTGGAGCCACAACACTTAGGAAAAGCCCCTCCAGTCTGGTGAGGGGAGGGGTGTATAGCCGCCCCACCACCTGTGGCAAGCTGTTGCCTGTGGATATCAGGCGCACGCTGACGGACATTTCTAATTAAATCACTGCAGTGATGGCGTACCTGCTCATATGTCCGGTTATGCATGCCTATGTCATTTACCCAATGGACAAGGTCTTGCCACAGTGCAGCCCACTCCTGCTGCTTCTGGCTGGTGTGGGAAAAGAGTGTGGCAAAATCCCACACCAGGCTCTGGTGTATCTCCTCTTCCTCTGCAGCAGAGTACGTGGGGTTGTGCTGTTGCACCATCACCCTGAAAGGAAAAGAAAAATATGTGAGCAAGTGATATGGCACACATAATACTCTACTGTAGTGATATCACTGAACTGCCATATATAGCATCTGTCTGTCTATTGGGGGATACACATGTAAATGACCACATGTCAGTTCTCAGCCAACAACTGTGTGACAGTGCCTGGCACACTCCATACAACAAACAAGTATACTCCAGCAGTCGGCACACTGTTTGAGGTCCAATGCACAGCCTCACACTGGGGGTTTGTATCAAGGTAATGTATGGGGAACATTGTCAGCCCATGCAATGCATGCAATGCACAGTACAAATTTCACTGGTAATGCACCGTAGTCTTTGTTGCCATAACCATACCTACACCGCAGTTACATACAGGGAACCACAGCACAACATATGGCAATGTAGTATGTTTGTATCCCAATACCTGACACATCGTTCTCTGGCCACACACCAAGGACACACACTACCATGACAGACACAAAGTCATGCTGAGCAATCACACCATTACAGACCTTGCACACAGTCAGTGGCACACTCATTCCACCTCACATAGTTGGTATTGCAATGAGTACATGTGTGTGTGTATTGTGTCATAGGCAGGTAGTATGCTATTAGCCCTGGGCCTACAGCAGATTACTGTTATGCTACCCTACCCCTTGGGACACATGTAATGTGATTGTACTTGCTCCTGTCAAACAGTTACACAGGGTGACTCATATGGCATATTACCTATCTGCATAACATTCAACCGGGGTATGTCTGACATCTACTAATGGGGAGCCTTGCTTCGTAATGCTGGGTGGTTTACTCCAGGGTATGGCTTATTTGTGGGTAGGAACCTGTACCTCCACCATGTGATCTTTACTGCGGTGCCAAGGATGACAGACATAGGTCATTTAGGCTGGGGATATTGTGAGGTGTTACCATGGTTGTTGGACAACTGTTATGGGTGTGGCTTAACTATGTATATCCAGCAGTGGTAACTTCTGTGTAGGTAGTATAAGAGGCACTCTATCTGTGGTTTTGTCAGTCACTCTGCACAGGTAATGTGTTTCAGGGCATTATCACTGTTTGTTAGGTATGACTGTGTCCTTCTCCCTTTCTGTAGTTGTCATGGGAGGTACATACCGTAGGACATTGTGAGGTGTAGAGGGGTACAGTGACCTACATTTCCCTAGCTGACACACCATTTCTGCTGACACATACCATGTACAGGTATTACAAGACTAGTGTGCCACTGTGAATATCAAAGGGGAGGCTATTGTACACGTGTTTCCCATGTTCCCTCCTGACACATCCAGTAGTAGGCAGGCAACCACATATGTGGTGATTAGTGGTGTAAGTGTTTTGGAATGGGGTATGGTACTCCAGTATCCACACTGGTGTTCAGTCCATGCCTTTGTCACCAGGTATATATATATATATATATATATATATATATATATATATATATATATATATATATATATATATATATATATATATATATATATATATATATATATATATATATATATATATATATATATATATATATATATATATATATATATATATATATATATATATATAGAGAGAGAGAGAGAGAGAGAGAGAGAGAGATATTCATATACATACATATCTGTAGACATTCATATCTGTCTGTATATGTGTATGTATCTATATATATGTATGTGTCTATTACATATATATGTATATACATATTCTATCTATATATGTCTATCTATTTCTACATCCCTCTCTATCTATGTATACATATATGCATATTATATATAGATACATATATAAATATACATACATATACAATATATATATTATATGTATATTATATATATATATATATATATATATATATATATATATATTTATATATATATATATATATACCTTTTTATTTACACATACGAATACACACACTAACATACTGATAAACATCCATTACTGTACAACCTACATTGTACGTTGCACTACAACCTACATTGATATGTGCACATAGCAACCTTCACATACATATGTATGTCCAGCCTTCACTAACATTTGCAGTATGTCCCCTGCCCTATGCACATCTTCATATATATATATATATATATATATATATATATATAGATATATATATATATAGATACACAGACTGCTTACACATATGGAGGGTTCACAGTATGTGGACTATTACATTATTAGTTTACATTACCTTCGTTTGTCACTGCTGTTTGTGATGGCTTGCTGCTTGGTGGCCTGATGCTGGTTAGCTTGCTGTTTTGTATTGTTTTATTTTCGGTGGCCGTCTCTGTGTCTCTTTTTCTGTTTTTCTGGGGGTTTTTTTTCTCTCTCTCTCTGTCTCTCCCTCCAGATGTTGCAATGAAAGTATTGCATGTGTGGACTGGGAGTACAGGCTGCTTTTGTAGGTAATATGCACATGTGCATGTGATGGCCTCTGCACCAATTGTTAGCCAGCATTTACTAATTGCATGCAGCCTGATGTGTGGTAATTGCAGTTCTCACTGTGATTTCAGGACAGTGCTATAAAATGTTAGGTTAGGTAGGCGTAGCCCTTTCAGATTTTCAAGGTGGGGACCATGCTGGTATGCTGTGGACACTGTTCTGTGAGTGTAAAGGTTGGTATGTCTCTCATATTTCAGGCTGTGTTGTAGGCACTGAAATGCATGTTGTACTGACACCTGACTATTGCTTCCTCCAGTTTATTCTTCTCAGTGTGTATGTTAACTGACACCTAATAATACTAATACTGTTTAAATGGGAGTATGTGCTTTCCTGTGGGACTTGTGGAGTAACTGGTATATAGCAGTGGCTCTTGCAATTTGTTGCTATGGCTTCACTATTTGCTTTTACATTCACTCCTTGAATGCCTGCTAGGTGTCTTTACTGGAATGTGTTGCTATGGCTTTCCTATTTCCTATTTTCCATTTACATTCACTCCTTGTAATGCTTGCTATATTTCTTTAAGCAGCAATTCCTTATATGTCTGTTGTGGTTTGGTGGTACTACATGCAGTCTGGTCTGGCCAAGGTGTGGGGCTTGACACCTACAAGGGTATTTTATTTTGCTGCTGAGCAGTAGTGGGGCCTTGTACTTTGTACTAACAGTTATGGATAGCAGGCACATGCAGCGCTTTTAAACTGCTATACTGTCCTTATTTTATTAGTTGGATACCTCCTTTGATATTTGTGGGTTGTACACCTACATGTGGGTATGCTTGTGGAAGCTATTCTACAGCTATTCACAGAGTGTGTGACAGCAGACAGAATGATATGCCTGTGAGTTTGTGACACTTGCAGGCCTCAGATACTCTCAGGTGTATCTTTTATCAGCCTCAGGGAATGGTACATATCAGTGGGATACACCTGTGATATATTTCAGATATTCTGCAGTTGTGACTGTGGGGTACTTTGAGCATATGTATTACTACACCATTTCTGACATGCAAGTAGTGCATACCTTCAGTAATTGACAGTTACCATTACATGGGATAAAACACCTTTCTGCCTACTGTTAGTAACATTTCACAGGGAGTCAGTGGGGCACAGTTAACATTTGTTTTCAAATCAGGAACATCCCTGTAAATCAGTTACAGTTGCGAGGTCTGACCTCTTACCTATTCAAATATGGCAGTGTTTATCCTGCTCTGATAGTGTGCGTGGTTTGCAAGGTGCTACTGTCACATTATTACTTACTAGTTACCGACTAGCATGGCTGTTTCTCTTCTCACACTAATGTTATACAAATCCACAAGAATTGCCAGTAAAGATACAAGAAAAGCTTTGTGTAATAGCCTTCCTATATTCCCTTTACATTCAGTCCTACTATTTCATGATATATTGCTTTCAGCACAAAGTTCTTGTATATCAGTCATGGCTTAGTGGTAAGTCATGCAGACTAGTGTTTCCAAGGTCCTGGGTTCGAGACTGACAGAGGAATTTTATTTTGCTGCTGAGCAGACTACAGGCCTTGTCATTCAGAGTGACTAAGGCACTTTTAAGCAGTTGTAAGCGGGTTAGCGCTGGTTTGCGCGGAGGTCACACATGTGCACTGTCGCTTAGCTTCGCGTACACATGCTTAGCTAAGCGCACACAAGCGGACACCCACTTACTACTGCTTAAAAGTGCTTACTCTCGCGCACACCTGCGCTAATTTCTTTGAAAGAAAAGAAAATGGGGAGATAGGACAGTGGTGAATAAGGGGGCACAAAGAGGATAGGACAGTAGGAAAACAAGCTTGGGATTTGCAGGAAGGATGTAGGAAAGGCCCATAGCTGCCCATTTCTTTATCAGCAACAGCTGTGCATATGTCTGTAATTTGGTATGAAATTTGAAACCTTCCACCCCTGAGAAAGGGGCGAGGACAACAAAATATGTTGTACAGCCAATTGTAATTACTAGTTCACATGTCCAGCGGACATGTCTGCAAAATGGGCAGCTATGTATGGGGCGTAATTTTTTTGCGGGAACAGAGTGCCCTTTTTTTATTTTTTTTTCAGGTGAGAGTGGAATGTGAGGTACAGGAAGTAGGTATATTTGGGGAGGTAGGTAGGGGAGGTTAGCAGACAAGACAAACAAGACGCATACAGGGGCGGAGTATGACACGTGGGGGGGAACACAATTGATGGGGACGGATGTTTGGATATCGCGAGTCCATGAGCCCACAGATGGCAACAGTGGAACTGAGATCCCCACCCATGGGCAGTTGCCACTGTGCCTTCACAGCCCAGGACCGGGCTGTGCTGGGGGCTGTGTAGGACGGGCAGCAGGCACACCCATGTGTTGCGCCACCCGAGGCTCAAGCTGGCATAGAGGTTCAAGCACAGAATGCCTGATCTCGCTATGCACCACAGACCGGACACTTTGGAGGGTGAGTGGACGGTCTCCTCCGGCCACGCTTGCAGAGGGGGGGCAAGCCCCATCCCCTGCAGCGCTTCCACCCGAAGGTGGCACAGGGCCACCAGAGGAGGTTCCGGCCTGGGCACTAGTGCCAGGTGCACTCGCCAGCTGAGGTGGGAGAGGTGGGTCTGCTGGAACCCGCCTTCCCTGTTGTCCTATGTTTAGCAATATTTTATGACATTTTGGGTTAGTAACAAACAATACCATTCAAAATTAGTTGTAACAGCATGCATCAGTATTCCCATTAACCAAACACCCATGAATTCCAAACATTGAACAGCAAGCATAACATATGCATATTTTGAACAACAGTACACAATCCAACAGCATGCAGGGTTGATTGATGGCAACAGGCCATCAGGTTTGGATATGTGAACAGGGCACATGCAGCAACGTATGTGCAAATATGTTTGAACCAACAGGACAAATGTCCATAGGAATTAATTGTGAATACACATACCCAGTTTGTTGTGGAATGGCATTATTTGTGAATACAGGGTAGGGTGAAGAAATATTTCATTAACAACTTCAACTACCTATACATATGCTGTACATCTCTAGTAGCTGCAGATATATATACCCTACAGGTCTTAGTACAGTTTCCTATATGTAACCTTAGGAATGTTGGTGATGGGACTGTTACTGCTACATTAATATACATTGCATTTTTATTCATACACATTCATATCTGGCTGTGTTCAGGTACAGCATCCTGCTACATTTCATTTATATGGCTCTAGACAACTGTGGATGTTCATTATTTCATACAACCATACTATCTCCATATTGCAAGGGTACAGCAACATATCCAAATTGTGGGACAGACACATTCCAGCTTCAGTACTTTATTTCAAACATTTCACTGGTTGTGGCTGTCTCATTCATTTCGTTATGTACTGACTGCAGTATACTTTATTCAGAAGTTATAACAGCTTTCTTGGTCGATTCATACCTCTTTCTCACACTCTCACTTGTTTTATTTTTACAATTCAAGATGGTACTTTATTCTAGGCGTTATTAACATGTCATACTTGGTTACAACAATCCTTTCCAACAGACTCACTTGTTTCATATGGCAGATTTCCAAAGGGGATGTATTTGACACATGTCCATTGTCTTTAGCTTGTTTACCACTAATTTTCAGGCTGCAGCAGGTTATCTGATATTACAATACAGGTGGGAAATCTCTATTTCAGGCTGGTTTAATTTTTATTTCTGAATTACAGGCTGCATCACTTATCTAATCACACAGTACTAGCAGAATCTTTCTTCTAGTGTTATTTGAACTTTATTAATATGTAACTACACTGAACTCTTTTACAAGCTGTCTCACTTATATTGTATAACAATTACAGAAATATAATTACTAACCTGCCTGGTGGTGCAACCGCTCCAGCCTATCACCATAGGCTCGCCGATTCGCAGAACGCACACCTGCAGCTGTAATATAAATGAAGTAATATTGGAACATACATCTCCATAATATCAGCTAGGATAATTCCTTACATACATAATTACATGGATACTTACTCAGTAGTGGGGCGTTGGGCATTTGCCGGGCCTCCTGGATCCAACGGTTCAGTTGGTCCTGCTTTCATCTCTTCAGGTCTGCATGGTGGTGATGGACCTGTTCACCAGTCCTTGGTATGCCTGTGGTACTGGTGAGATCATGTGCCAACCGGTTCCATGCCTCTGCCTTGTACGCGCCCCGCAGAACCTGGCCCTGCATGAGTTGAGCCTCATGATCGTGGACTAGGAGCCAAACCATGTATTTGGACTCCTCAACACCCCATCTCTGTGCTCGGAAGTGACTACCCTCTCCTACACCTGCCATTCTGACTGCAAATAGGTTCCACAATCAGTTATGCTGTGTATTCCAGCCTATGGGGCTTATATATGCTGTTTTTTCCCGCACTTATCTGTGATTGGCCATTTTGGAATTGTATCAGCTTCAAAAAACCTGCTTTGTCATGCTTCTATTTCCATTCATTCCTATATATATGCTAATACTGCATTTTTCAGTACAGCTGTCATGGCTTAGTGGTTCAGTATTTTGACTATGATGCACAGTATCCTGGGTTCGAGCCTGGGCATTGCTTTTTTTTTATTTTACTACTGTCTAGACAGGCTAGGAGGTGTGTCTGTTTAAAGGCAGCTTTGATACAGGTTGCTCAACGTTGCTCGCCAGTAAGCCGGTTGGCGCGCTGCACAGCTCCGCGCAAATGGGTTACGCTGGTTAACGCGTTATTTGGCTATGAGCACGCATATTACGCTGTGAGAAATGTTGCACAACTACGGGCACACAGTTTCAGCATGTTAAAGCACTGCTCAACTCCGGGCACTCATATTATACCTGTTAAACCACTGGTCACCTACGTGCAAACATACTCAGCTTGTTAGATCACTGCTCAGCTATGGGCACTTATAAAATATTTTTTTTTTTATTGTGTCAGATTTCTTCATAAAAACATGGCCCATTTCATTACATTTTACTTAAATTATAGTTTTACATATATATATATATATATATATATATATATATATATATATATATACATATATGTCAGGGGATTGTTTTGTGCTTATTTCACTAACAATAAAAAATGATGTTGTTGGGGCTCGAACCGTGGCTACCTCCTCTTTGGCCGATGTCTCTACTGCTACGCTATTGCTACTTGGCTTATTTTGCATATTTAGATCTTATATGCTTTTTCAATGACTGCTAACTGTGGCTGAGCGAAGGGAACACTCGGGCAAACGAGTGCAATTACGGGCAACCATTTTTGAAATTATAAAAAAAAATTAAACTGTTCATTTTTATGTTTTACATTTCAGTTGGGTTTATAGTCTGTGGGGGCATGTGTGCTGTTGTGTTTCTTGCCATTTCCGCGGACTTGCTCGTGGGAGTTTACTTTCGGGACTGTGATTCTTCTGGGGGCGTGTCCCTTTGCAGGACTCGTCATGCAGACATGCCCCCTACATCGCTACATGGACCGTTTTAGCCTAGGGTGTGATTCAGTATGCCCTCATGAATATGCATGGCATGCTGACATCACCCCGTTTAACTGCAGCCTCCGTGTAAGACTTGCTAACTCTTACACGGAGGCTTTGTGACTCCTGCCCTACATTTGTTTGTTAGGTTTGCATTAATGAAAACAACAGTGCTTTCAGCCCTAATCAATGACATATCTTTTGCTCTTCCTAATGATGAAAACATCATTGTAATATAATATTAATAGACCGAATGCAAAATACACATATTCAAAAGTGAAAATTAATGGCAATAATTCATTTTAGCTTGAAATGGACACTTTACAGGTAAAGGAAAACCTGAAAGACTCTGGCTTTCCTGAAACTGATTATCTGCTATAGTTGCCATAGCATCAAACTTTTTACCAATAAATAGATCAATGCCTCAGTCACCCTCCCCACAGCAAAGGTATTCGGTGCCTCTGAATGTAACAGTTGCAGAAGCTGTGTGTTGCCTGGTACGATTTATTTTCAGTTTTAAAGCATTCCATTATTTTTCTATAGACATACATAACATTTCTTTTTTGGAGGTTGGATACCTTCCCTACTTTATAGCCAAAATTTGAGCATAACTTTTTCCGTATGGTCCATACTGTAAAACATTGAACAAAGTTACAGTATTGCATGTATCATTTACTAATATAAAAATTATGGAGGAAAGGATGAAATGCAGGATAACGTGGGGGGTACAAACCAGGAAGTGTATAGCTATTTAACTTAATGAAAGGATATGGGGAAAACTTATAGATAAATTAAATACTACGATCCTTTGAAGCACTTTGTCCACATATACACACACACACACACACACACACACACACACACACACACACACACACGATGAGTGAACGATTGTTTCCTCTTATTTCCATGTATTGCAACAGCTGCAGAATAGGTAAGCTATAACTTCAAGTTATCAGCGGAGGTAGGCATGGTTAGTTTCACAGCCCTGTCAGTATGGTATAAAAACCTAGAAATAAAGTAAAAATAAAATGAAACTAAATAATTATGTAACCACATACTACAACCTGTTAGGGTGTTATACTTACAGTTATAGTAAGTGGTTAGTAATTACAAACCAAATGAATTTTATGAACTCAGTTACAGAAATTCATGCAGTTGTTCGGTTATGGTAATTGAAGTGCACTATTACAAGAATAAATACTTTTGGAATGTTGAAAGACCCGAAAATGAAGCAATATTTGTCAGTATTTAATATTAAAGCAGTTAATTGCAAGATAATATTTGGTTACTGACAGTTTAACATTCCTGAATAAAAGTATTAAATTCTCAGAGTTTTGAAATAAAAGTATTTTTATTTAACACGTGGTGGTGCTGCAGTAGTGTTGTCACCTCACAGTTAGACATTGCCCATTTGGTTCTCAGTTAGAGCGTTTTCTGTGTGGCGACATGCGTGAACGGGCGTTCCTTTGTTGAAGGTTGTGCGTTAAGCCCGGCAAGCCAGCATGTAAAAACTCTACTGCTAATCATTAGCGGACCGGAGTTCTGCTGTGGCGACCCCAACCGGGAAAAGCCGAAAGACACAAATAAACTTATGAGTTATTTTGTTGTCTTCATCTTTCTATGGATCTTTCTCATGTTCTTTATTTCCCTTTTTTGTTCTGTTTCCTGCCAGGTTAGAAGTATCTGGGGTACCCTGACTGCATCTGACCCAAGTGCAGGAAATACTTCCTCCACCCTCTGCCTGCCTAGAGACTGCTTCATAGGGTGGGAGTGGTGCTTCCATCCCTGTGGGCACCTCAACATGTGGCAAGCCAGAACGCTTGGTTTCAGGACCTGGTGGAAGCTGTGTTAGACAAGGTACTGCAGAGGCACTAGGGACTTTATGGAAGCTCCCTGTGGTAGGAGCAAGACTCTCTGACTTGGTAGGCATACCTCTCAACTGTCTAGAATTTCACAGAATGTCCAGATTTTTGTCTCATTTTTAGCTTGCTCCTCATAAATAAAAATTGTGGTTTTCTGAAGATTAAAGTTACTGAATATTGGCAGCCATTGCAGTTTGAGAATTCCTTTCATTCATAAAATGCATGCCTATGTAAAACCCGTTCGTCTATCAATTTTCTAAGTTTATATTTGAAATCAGTCCCTGAATTTGGGCCTTTGTCCTCCCAGCATTTTTAGCTTTGTCTAAAATTCATTTCTGCTGTCACTGTATTATGTTTAACTAAGGAGTTTTGTGGGTCATTTTTATAAGTCTGCATTATTGTGGAGCTTTTCTCTTTTAGACTGTGCTGAAAACAGGCACCAAAGCCAGTGGGAGTTTATCAGCAAATAAATGGCAATAAATAAATAAATAAAAGTAAACTAAATAAAATCCTTGTATTAAGAGGTTGACGTGTATGCCAATTGGAACTCCTGTATCAAATCAACCAACAAGAGCAAAGTGCCTCGGAAAAGCATAAAATCAAGGCCCAATGGAGAAAAAACTAACTGAGGCTCACCAACAGCAATAAGAAGCTGACCTTTATTGATCAAAAAAAGAAACTAAAATAAAAATAAAAAGCAAAGAAACGTTTCTATCCAGTAAGCGCTTTCACATTTCAAAGAATGCTTCATCAGACTGTTCAAAAACCAACAGACCACTGCATCTAAAAGCATCGTTCAATTAATTATTGAACCAATCAAAAGTACTATCTAATTATGTATGAATGAAAACTAATCTGTACAGATCCAGCCATGTGGTCACATAAATTAATAAATAAACAGACATTTCATAAAATCTTTTAAAATATATATAAATACTGTTAAAATGCTGTTAAAAATGTACACTATTAAACATACATTTATACAACTGTAAAGAACATCATTAGAGCAAAGTTTGATTACTCTAGACTTGCTGCCGAAACTATCATAATATATATACCAAGCATGTTGATCTGGAGCTGTATGACAAACCAGATATAAATAAACCAGGATATGCATCTAATATTCCATGATAAAAATGTTGAATAAATATCTAAGAAAAAAATAATAATGTGTGTGTGTATATATATATATATATATATATATATATATATATATATATATATATATATATATATATATATATATATATATATATACATACACACACATGTATAGAAAAATATTAAATAATGAAAAAATATATATAACGGAAAAAAGTATAGTGTAACAAAAAAGTTGAGTCATGGAAGCATCAATGCTTAAAACCCCTTGCGCTCAGAAAGGGTATCAAAGAAATTCTAACATTTAAACCAGAGGCTTTATCTGCCTGCAGCCTCATGATCCATCGGATTTCTCTTTGTTCAGTATAATTTTTGTAATCGCCTAACCTAATATCTTGATGTATCAATTCTATGGCCATAAACTGAAATTTGTGTGTCGTACCTTTATCAATAATGTGTTTAGCCAAAGCATTATTATCATCTTCCCTATTAATAGCATAAGTATGTTCTCTTATGCGTTCTCTAAGAGTTCTATTTGTCATATCTACATAGAAAGATGTGCACTTTGTGCATACTGCTAAATAGACTAAATCATGTGTCTGACAGTCTGCATAGAAATCAAAATAGTATACTTTCCCAGTGTCTGGATGAATAAACTTGTTGTTATTCAGTATGAAACAACATTGAGTACAAGTCCTACATGCGTAGGTCCCTTTCCTAGCTGCCTCTACCTGCTGTTTCTCTTTTTTCTCATAACATAATAGACGTTTCAAAGATTTAGTATTCTTATATGTGAATTTAGGGGTATCTCCTACTAATTGATGTAACTTCTCATCTACAGTTAAGATGTTCCAATTCTTAATGAAAATCTCCTTACTTTTCCTGTTATTGCTAGGGAATGATATCACAGGCTTATTCAACATCATGTGATTCTTTGCTTCCTCAGTTAGACTACAACCATTTTCATCACCATATATGTAATGTTTCCCCGTTGAATTCCTTCTTGCTATACTGTCCTGAAATGCATTTGCCATCTCTCCTGATTTATAACCCCTCTCTTGAAATTCATCATGTAGGACCTCCATGGTTTTTTGGAACTGAGCATCTTGGCTCGTGAGTCTGGATGGTCTTAGTACTTGACCCTTCACGATGTTCCTATAAATATGTGTAGGGTGCATACTAGTATGATGCAATATCAAATTTTTCCTACAATCTTTTCTAAATAACTGCATCTGTAAGGAGTCTCCCTCTCTTATTAACATAACATCCAAAAACTCTATCTTCTCTGCAGACCATTTCCCATCAAGAGACAGGAAACTAGTGGTGCTATTGATGTATTCAATGAACTCATGAAGTGTGGCCTCATCACCTTTCCATAATAGAAAAATATCATCCACAAAACACTTGTATAATAAGATGTTCTCCTGGTATATGCTCCGTATAATATAGGTGTGTTCCCAGTATGCCATTACTAGATTTGCATAGGAGTTGGCACAAGGTGTGCCCATCGCAACTCCTTTCTGTTGTAAAAAATACTGGTCATCATATACAAAAGCATTGTTTTTTAACACAACATCTATGAGCATAGCACATCTTATCACCATGTTTCTTGGCATGTCCATTTCTAACAAAAGCAACCTCATGTAGTCTACACCTATATCATTGGGGATGGAAGTAAACAATGAATTTACATCTAGTGTCACCATAAATCCTACTTCATCATTCTTTATAGGTGAGGTGTATTCACTATGCCAATTGGCTTCAACCATCTCACCATTGTGATTGCCCCACCCAGACACATCAGAGCAGAGGAATATTTGAGGCTGTTTGAGCCGTGACGATAGTGATTGTGAGAACCTCTTCACCATCCTCTTAGTATCTGTCTGCCATCTATACGTCTGGTCTCCCCCACTAATTATCAGCGCAACATATTGTTTCTGTCTTGTCCATTGTTTATGTATTTGTCAAAAAGAATTTTAACTTTCCTAACCCTTTATCCTACACACTCCATCCTTCTGCTTTTCCCAACTTTCATTACACACACATTATATATATATATATATATATATATATATATATATATATATATATGAAGAGGTCTATCCCAACCAAATAGTATATTACCCATCCTCACCCCTGTACAACCCTCTTAATGTGCTCCTTTGTTTCTTTGTCAGCTCTATTCCTATAAGTCTTATCGGCTCCCTTTCCAACCTGCAGACGACTCCCATCGTTTTCTTTGAAGTCAACAGTCACCACTGTTTAGCTTGCAGACCTTCCCTAAACTAACCCTAAACTTTGTATTATGTTTAAAATGATAAAGAAGAAATAAGTAAAAAATCCGTCTTTGTTGATTTCAATTTGACAAAACTGACTAAGGTAAGTTACGCATCATGTCCAGTACTTTCTACAGCATCATTTAAAGCAAAAGGTCAAATTGAAATATGAACCATGAAAGCTTTGTTCAAAAAATATTTTAATGGAAATTGAGCCATTTTGTAGAAATTTTGTGACCTAGCAGACTGTTGAACATTGTAGTTCTGATCAGAAGTTGTTCAGCATGCTGAATTTTCAGAGGTATATACAGACATAAAAACATTTTGTGAATAAGAAGTCTTAACTAGGGAGATTAAATAGAATACATGCTTCTCATACACACATGATTTAGTCTGCCGAAAGCTGCATTAAGGATATAATAGTATGGGAGTGGTGACAGGCCACACCATCTCATCGGGACACACAAAGGCACATGTTTGGCTGTACAACTGCAATTCTCTGATAAGAATCTTTTTCACTTTTAATATCTGCTTTTCTGGACAACTGGCAGTGTTTTCATAATAGCTTAATGGCATATGATCCACAAATAATTGCATTTTTTCATGCCAGTAAATTATTTAGGGGTCCACTAGCCATACTAATTAAAAAAAAGATGCATTATACATGCCATTAGGAATGATGCCATTAACAAAAATGTTTTATGTTTGTTCATGTCAAATGTAATGCATTCAAGAAATATAAGTATAGTCTGAAACTAAAACCACAGAGAACCAGGCATTTTTTCTGCACAGTTGCAAAGCTGAAAAACAGTGATTTGAATATCATAACAAAAATAACCTTTGTTTTGTTAAATCAATTTGCTGACTCGGAGAAGAGGATCATTATGAAGAAAGAGGTGTATTTGAACAGAAATATATTACTGCTTTGGTGGCTAAATACTTTTATTAATTAGACAGGTTATTTCCACTCTGTACTACAAGTTTTAGTGATTATGTGTCAACTTCAATGTACAGGCCAGTCCTTTTGTAGATAACAAGTCCCTTTCTTCTTGCACAGGAAGATCAAGATCTCTTGTATTTAATTCTTTAATTAGCAGTCATAATCTGACAAGAGTACAGGTTATTAATGTATAATAACAAAAATACAGTCACTTTCTCAGATGGATTAACTCTGGTATGTAAGAGATTATTGTAAAACTGCTGATAAAGTAGTAACAGAAGTATATCATTGCTCCAACATTCTTTAATGTTTTGATCAATAACCCCAATTAGACATTTCAAAAGTATTCCCATATGAGGATACATCTGTCTGCCACTGAGATATCACACCATCTGTAAAAAGTGAAGCCAACTGTACACTTATTAAGAAATTCAATACTGAACATAAAAATTAGGCAGCAAAACATGTTTAATGCAAAACTATTTTAAAAAAGTAAACTATAATGCATAAAAAGTACACCTCTCTCTCTCTCTCTCTCTCTCTCATACATAAACATAAACACACACACACGCACACACACACACACAAATACTAACACACGTATGCAATTTCTTAATGTGATTTTGGTTGACATTCACAATACTGACCAAAACCCATTGAAACAGAACTCACCAGAACTCTGGAATGGGCTTTAACGAGTCCTACAGTAGGACAGATTCATGTTTTGTGCTCTTTTTCAGTGAATTATTCAGTAGTTTGTAATCAACATTGCATGTGTTGATCAAAATCATTCAGCAAAACCTACCACAACTTTATATATTATATATTATAGAGAGAAAATGATACAGATATACATGTATAAGCTCAAAAGATGAAACCAGCACCAACTATTTAAATAGCTGCCTTTATTTCTTCAAACTTGATCCACCAACCATGTTTTTGCTCAAAGGGCTTTAATCATTGATATTTAAATATTTGGTGCTGGTTTCATCTTTTGAGCTTATTTGTTCTGATCATGCACTTGTTCTCCCTGTGGATTCTTTCTTTGGTGTATGTGTGTGTGTGTGTGTGTGTGTGTGTGTGTGTGTGTGTGTGTGTGTGTGTGTAAACATATACATGGAGACAGAGTTATACAGGGCTATAAATATAAACATTAGGCACATATACTGTGTGTTATTACTAGGTGTTTTATCCATATAATACACAGATATAGATGTTAATAAACAGAGGTTTACTGATAAACAGTGAAAAAAGAGTTCAAGCCTAAATAGGAAATATGTTACTCACACAAAATATACTCCAAAAACAAGTAACAATATCTGTAGTTCTTTCTCAGTAAGATACCTCACAGCAAAAACAAATACAGGAGTAGCAAACAGACACTTTACCTTGGCAAAATTAGCAAAGGAGTTCCTTGTTTATTCAGGTGTCAATATCCAATGAGCTGACGCACAAACACGTTACACAAAGCCAAAAGTAAACTTATGGAATCCCTTGGGCTCAGAGCTGTCAGTAATCTTACACCCTGTACTATTACTTAAGCAGTGCCCCCCCACACACACACACACACACACACACACACACACACACACACAATTTTAAGTTGAGAAGTAAAAAAAATCAGCTTGTACTTGAGGACAAAAATAAATAACTACATTGCTACAGCTTAGACATGAACTGCTTCAGCTTCGACTACAAATATAGCATTAGCATTTTTGAACACCAGTACTGCACCCCTGACTGGCCATCATATGTTGATTGTGCCCCTCAACACTTGTGCCCAGGGTGGCCACCTCCCTTCATCCCATCCTAGATATGTCTCTGCTCTGCCTGCCTTTTGAATACAAGCAGGATAAGTCTAAACGAGGTTGCAGTTCCTTCCTCAGGAAAGCAAGCTGTCGCTCTCTCAGACTGCTTTCTCCAGAAAACTCCTGAGACTTCTCAGAAGTCCCTGTAGATTAGAAT
This sequence comes from Protopterus annectens, assembly GCF_019279795.1. Lineage (NCBI taxonomy): Eukaryota > Metazoa > Chordata > Ceratodontiformes > Protopteridae > Protopterus > Protopterus annectens. The sequence goes on along the minus strand of NC_056747.1, from coordinate 427,691,695 downwards.
CACGTGAATCTAACTCCATAATTATTAACATTCAGACTGATACAGCTGTACCTCATTAGTTTCAGTATTAATTTTCTGCATGAAGCATCTGTATCTGCCTTCTATCATGTTCCTCCTAATGTATATCATAGACTCAGTGGTAGCATGCCTTTCTTCTTCCATGCTCCCCCAACAGTTCAGCACCAGCATAGCAGTCACTGTATTCTATGCCCTGCCCCACCATGTACGCATCAATTATTGCAACCACCTATGAGGCTTATGCCTATAACAACCCATCTGCATTCATAGTGAGGTGACCTTGACAGTGCAAATTCTTTTAACTGAAAGGGTTGTAGAGATAAAGTCTACCTGGCTAACTTAGAAGTACTATCCAACTACCTACAGAGCCCTTGAAGGGTGTCTTGACTATAACTATAAAAATGCAGATAATCCTTAAGAGTGGTGAGAGCTCACTTAAAGGGTAAACATTCTCTTTCAATCTCTGAATATCTCTGTTCAGCATTACTCAGTATTCTGCTTATATAACATACTGGATGTTCATCACCCTCTGTGTCTTGCAACAGTATTGCTCAGATGCATACATCAGAGGCACTTGTGAATACTGTATACTAGCTCATAGGATGGACTCAAAACAGCATTTCTTTCAACTTCTGGAATGCCTAGGCTATCACCCTTCCATTTCACTTTTAACATTCCCTACCCTTAGTAAGGGGACACAGTATTGTAACAAAGTTAGGAATTTTCCAACCCTAAAACCTGTTTTTCGATAGTGGGTATGGGCCAGTTTCATGTGACATTTGCTTGTGGTTTTACTATCCCTCTTCCTATCACATAGACTAATTACTGACCTTCATCCATGCCTAATTTATACTTAGTGAGGTTAGCTATTAACCCTGCCTGAGAAAGTGTTTAACATGGCACGGGACCCTGGGGAGATGACTTTCCCAGTACTCAAAACAAATCATCACTTCACCAAGGTAAAGATGTCGTTAATGTAGTGTGTGGTCTCAAACTCTGGCCCTTAGCCCATAGAATGTTGTTGGAGTTCCATAAGGCCAAGTGGCATGATCTTATTGTGGAAAA